>NC_069499.1:432710783-432848283 GCF_027579735.1 Bombina bombina | reverse complement strand
GATCCCCCTATGCCATTTGCGTATCCTATATTTTCAATGGGATCTTTCTAACGCCGGTATTTAGAGTTTTGGCTGAAGTGAGCGTTAGAAATCTAATGACAAGACTCCAGCCGCAGAAAAAAAACAGGAGTTAAGAGGTTTTTGGGCTAACGCCGGTTCATAAAGCTCTTAACTACTGTGGTCTAAAGTACACTAACACCCATAAACTACCTATGTACCCCTAAATCGAGGTCTCCCCACATCGCCGCCACTCAATTAAAATTTTTAACCCCTAATCTGCTGCTCCGTATACCGCCGCCATCTACGTTATCCCTATGAACCCCTAATCTGCTGCCCCTAACACCGCCGACCCCTATATTATATTTATTAACCCCTAATCTGCCCCCCCCAACGTCGCCGCCACCTACCTACAATTATTAACCCCTAATCCGCCTCACTCCTGCCTCACTAACCCTATAAGAAATAGTATTAACCCCTAATCTGCCCTCCCTAACATCGCCGACACCTAACTTCAATTATTAACCCCTAATCTGCCGATCGCACCTCACCGCTACTATAATAAATGGATTAACCCCTAAAGCTAAGTCTAACCCTAACACTAACACCCCCCTAAGTTAAATATAATTTAAATCTAACGAAAAAAATTAACTCTTATTAAATAAATTATTCCTATTTAAAGATAAATACTTACCTGTAAAATAAACCCTAATATAGCTACAATATAAATTATAATTATATTGTTGCTATTTTAGGATTAATATTTATTTTACAGGCAACTTTGAATTTATTTTAACCAGGTACAATAGCTATTAAATAGTTATTAACTATTTAATAGCTAAAATAGTTAAAATAATTACAAAATTACCTGTAAAATAAATCCTAACCTAAGTTACAATTAAACCTAACACTACACTATCAATAAATTAATTAAATAAAATACCTACAATTATCTACAATTAAACCTAACACTACACTATCAACAAATTAATTAAATACAATACCTACAAATAACTACAATTAAATAAACTAACTAAAGTACAAAAAATAAAAAAGAACTAAGTTACAAAAAATAAAAAAATATTTACAAACATTAGAAAAATATTACAACAATTTTAAACTAATTACACCTACTCTAAGCCCCCTAATAAAATAACAAAATAAAAAAAATGCCCTACCCTATTCTAAATTAAAAAAGTTAAAAGCTCTTTTACCTTACCAGCCCTGAAAAGGGTCATTTGCGGGGCATGCCCCAAATAATTCAGCTCTTTTGCCTGTAAAAAAAGAAATACAATCCCCCAACCCCAACATTACAACCCACCACCCACATAAAAAAAAAACCCTTAAATAAACCTAACACTAAGCCCCTGAAGATCTTCCTACCTAATCTTCACCATACCAGGTTCACCGATCCGTCCTCCAAAGTCTTCATCCAATCCCAAGCGGGGGCTGGCGATCCATAATCCGGCTGAAGTCTTCTATCAAGCGGCGGCTGAAGAGGTCCAGAAGAGGCTCCAAAGTCTTCATCCTATCCGGGAAGAAGAGTAGATCCGGACCGGCAACCATCTTGATCCAAGCGGCATCTTCTATCTTCATCCGATGACGAACTGCTCCATCTTGAAGACCTCCGGCGCGGATCCATCCTCTTCTTCCGACGTCCAACTGAAGAATGAAGGTTCCTTTAAGGGACGTCATCCAAGATGGCGTCCCTCGAATTCCGATTGGCTGATAGGATTCTATCAGCCAATCGGAATTAAGGTAGGAAAATTCTGATTGGCTGATGGAATCAGCCCATCAGATTCAAATTCAATCAGATTGACTGATTGGATCAGCCAATCAGATTGAGCTCGCATTCTATTGGCTGTTCCGATCAGCCAATAGAATGCGAGCTCAATCTGATTGGCTGATCCAATCAGTCAATCTGATTGAATTTGAATCTGATTGGCTGATTCCATCAGCCAATCAGAATTTTCCTACCTTAATTCCGATTGGCTGATAGAATCCTATCAGCCAATCGGAATTCGAGGGACGCCATCTTGGATGACGTCCCTTAAAGGAACCTTCATTCTTCAGTTGGACGTCGGAAGAAGAGGATGGATCCGCGCCGGAGGTCTTCAAGATGGAGCCGTTCGTCATCGGATGAAGATAGAAGATGCCGCTTGGATCAAGATGGTTGCCGGTTTAGATCTACTCTTCTTCCCAGATAGGATGAAGACTTTGGAGCCTCTTCTGGACCTCTTCAGCCGCCGCTTGATAGAAGACTTCAGCCGGATTATGGATCGCCAGCCCCCGCTTGGGCTTGGATGAAGACTTCGGAGGACGGATCGGTGAACCTGGTATGGTGAAGATAAGGTAGGAAGATCTTCAGGGGCTTAGTGTTAGGTTTATTTAAGGGGGGTTTGGGTTAGATTAGGGGTATGTGGGTGGTGGGTTGTAATGTTGGGTGGGGGATTGTATTTCTTTTTTTACAGGCAAAAGAGCTGAATTATTTGGGGCATGCCCCGCAAATGGCCCTTTTCAGGGCTGGTAATGTAAAAGAGCTTTGAACTTTTTTAATTTAGAATAGGGTAGGGCATTTTTTTATTTTGGGGGTCTTTGTTATTTTATTAGGGGGCTTAGAGTAGGTGTAATTAGTTTAAAATTGTTGTAATATTTTTCTAATGTTTATAAATATTTTTTTATTTTTTGTAACTTAGTTCTTTTTTATTTTTTTGTACTTTAGTTAGTTTATTTAATTGTAGTTATTTGTAGGTATTGTATTTAATTCATTTGTTGATAGTTAGTGTTAGGTTTAATTGTAGATAATTGTAGGTATTTTATTTAATTAATTTATTGATAGTGTAGTGTTAGGTTTAATTGTAACTTAGGTTAGGATTTATTTTACAGGTAATTTTGTAATTATTTTAACTATTTTAGCTATTAAATAGTTAATAACTATTTAATAGCTATTGTACCTGGTTAAAATAAATACAAAGTTGCCTGTAAAATAAATATTAATCCTAAAATAGCTACAATATAATTATAATTTATATTGTAGCTATATTAGGGTTTATTTTACAGGTAAGTATTTATCTTTAAATAGGAATAATTTATTTAATAAGAGTTAATTTTTTTCGTTAGAATTAAATTATATTTAACTTAGGGGGGTGTTAGTGTTAGGGTTAGACTTAGCTTTAGGGGTTAATCCATTTATTATAGTAGCGGTGAGGTGCGATCGGCAGATTAGGGGTTAATAATTGAAGTTAGGTGTCGGCGATGTTAGGGAGGGCAGATTAGGGGTTAATACTATTTCTTATAGGGTCATTGAGGCGGGAGTGAGGCGGATTAGGGGTTAATAACTTTATTATAATAGCGGTGAGGTGCGATCGGCAGATTAGGGGTTAATTATTGTAGATAGCTTGCGGTGACGTTGTGGGGGGCAGATTAGGGGTTAATAAATATAATATGGGGGTCGGCGGTGTTAGGGGCAGCAGATTAGGGGTACATAGGGATAATGTAGGTTGCGGCGGTGTCCGGAGCGGCAGATTAGGGGTTAATTGTGTAATGCAGGGGTCAGCGATAGCGGGGTCGGCAGATTAGAGGTTAATAAGTGTAAGGTTAGGGGTGTTTAGACTCAGGGTTCATGTTAGGGTGTTAGGTGCAGACTTAGGAAGTGTTTCCCCATAGGAAACAATGGGGCTGCGTTAGGAGCTGAACGCTGCTTTTTTGCAGGTGTTAGGTTTTTTTTCAGCTCAAACTGCTCCATTGTTTCCTATGGGGGAATCGTGCACGAGAACGTTTTTGAAGCTGGCCGCGTCCGTAAGCACCGCTGGTATCGAGAGTTGCAGTTGCGGTAAATATGCTATACGCTCCTTTTTTGGAGCCTAACGCAGCCCTTCTGTGAACTCTAAATACCAGCTGTATTTAAAAGGTGCGGCCAGAAAAAAGCACGCGTAGCTAACGCACCCCTTTGGCCGCAAAACTCTAAATCTAGGCCTAATTTTCCAAAATAAAAAAACAGTAATGCCTATTCTAAAGCTAAAGGCCCACTTAAAAAAAAACACTGCAAAATTAAAAAAAAACTATTCTAAAACTAAACTAAACTATAGCAATAGCCCTTAGAATGGCTTTTTGTAAAGTGATTTATCTCTTTTTCCACACAAAAAAATACTAACCCATTTTACAATACAAGTAACCCCCCCAAAAAGGCTATCTGAAAAAAACTATTCTAAAAATTACCCTGAAAAGGGCATTTGTTTGGTCATTGCCTATAGAAGGACAATGATCTATTTTGCTGCCCCCCCCCCCCCAAAAAAAGAAAACATTCTGGAAAAAAAACACACCCAAAAAAGCTGTTTGCTAAACCTCAAATATCATACTCACCAAACTTAAATCTGGCTCCTAAGTGGAAGCAGCGACAATCTTCTTTCTTCATCCATCTTCTTTTCTTCTTATCTTTGGATCTTCTGTGTCCGATGTCCTCTTCATGCAGTCACCAGCTGCACACTGAATTTTGAATGAAAGGTACCCCCTTTATATAGTGGAACCCTTGCATTCCTATTGGCTGATTTTTATTTTCAAATTTAAATCAGCCAAATTTGAAAATTAAAATTATCCAATAGGAATGCAAAGGTACCCCCTAATAAAGGGGGTACTTAACATTAAAAATTCAATGTGTGGCGGGTGACCACATGAAGAGGACTTCGGGGACAGAAGATCCAAACATAAGAAGATGGATGAGATAGTAGACCGCTGCCGATATGAAGATGGACCACTGCTGCTGCCACATAGGAGCCGGATTCAAGTTTGGTGAGTACCATCTTTGGGGTTTAGGCTTTTTTTTGGTTGATTTTTTTTTGTTGTTGTTGGGGCAGAAAAAGAGCCAAATGCCCTTCTAAGGCCAAATCCCAGAGTAGTTTTTTTAGATAGCCTTTTTTTGGTGGTGGTTGTTTAGTATTTTTTGTGAAAGATAGGTTAATCAGTGGGGTAGTTTGCGGTGGGGGTTGTGGCGGTTTAGGGATTAAAAGTGTAGTATGGTACTTTGCGGTGGGGGTTGTGGCGGTTAAGTAGTTAATAGCGTAGTTTGTTATGTGGGTGTGTGGTGGTTAAGAGGTTAATATAGTAGTGGGGTTGTCACGGATTAGGGGTTAATAGTGTTGTGGGGAATTTTGAGATGGGGTTATGGCGGTTTAGATTACACTCCTCACACTAACAATAGTGCTCCAGACGTAATCTAGCCCATACAAATTTGATAAGAGTAAGAGGAGACTTACTCTGAAAAACAATACACTTCTTAGCACTCTGGGTGGTAACCTATAAGCAAATTTAATTGAACACAGCACTTATTATGGACTTGTGGAAATAAATGATAAAACTTAACTTTTGATAGTTACTTAATAAAAATAGGAAAATAGTTTAAAATCACACTTAAGTACCCTCCAGTAGAACGTAATATGTATGCCGTAATTGTGTTTCAACTAAAAATCATAAGATGTAAATAACCCTATGGAATAGTGAGACTTGTGTTGTTGATCTAATTGTTCAGTATAGCTGACATGTTTCTGTTTGTGATGCTTGCTCGTTATGAAACAAAACTTCTAATAATTAGCTAAGATATATACTGATTATAGTTAATTCATAGTCTGTATAGTAAGAAACTGCTGTTATAGTTATTTTCTAGCGTTTACAGCAAAATTACTCTTTTTAAACTATGTATCTATGCGTTGTTTGAGTATTATTATAGGCTTAGTATATCCATGAAAGGCATAAGTTCTTGTGACTAGAGTCAGAGTCTTATTATAACTCCTTTTGTATACTGAAATTATTTCCTTGTGGTATCCAGATCTAACTATAGTTGCCAGATTGTTGGCTTATCAGTTGCATAATAAAAATCACCTATAACGTAATACTCTATAACGATTTTGCTTAGAATGATAATTCCTGGATGTTATTTTATGTGTTGTGTGTTTTTGTACACTTTTTGTTAATTAGTATTGTTATTCAGCATTTGGAAGATAATAGTTGTTTAAACTCACTATACGAACAACTGATTAGCTGTATGCCTGTATATCAGGCTCTTAATATTCTTAGCTTTAGGGAAGCTAATCAATTCTTATTTTTTAAGCTTATAGATCATTAATTGTACTTATAGTTGATCTTTTCTTGTGTTCACGGTATAAAGCATAATACATATATAGCTCAGTGTAAAAGGTCCGTTTTAGCATAGGGTTTATTAATTTAATAATAATATCTCAATCCATCTTAATATTGAAAGACTTTATCGCTTACTTATGGGTTTATTCTTTAGCAATTATTAACCGTAATTGATGCTTTTAAATGACCTTTTCTTATATTTGAGGAATTATGCATGTTACAAAATATGTCTATAATAAATCCGCTCAATTTAAGGTCTGTTGGCTTAGTAATACTGTCTTAATCCAGCTTTGATATGCAAGGACTTTATCACTTTCACATAGTGTTATACGTTAACAAATAGTGTATATTCACACTCTGACCATTCATATTTCTCAGTTATATAGTAGTATCAGTGGATTATGTCATGCCCACTTTGTAGCATTTTATCATTGCTGACATCCCACTGTCTGACTTGAGTTAAATCAGAGTTGATCGTTTTCAAAATTAATTTAAAGCGTTACCCACATTACAAGTTACTTAGTTCAGAGACCAAAACGTTATGTTAGCATCTATTTCAAATGTCTAAAGTAATTAAAGGATAGCTTAAGGCTAGCTAAAAACACAGGAGCTCCTAGGACTCCTCACCAAGACCCTGACCTTCTTGACATGTTTAGCCGTGAACCGGTTTTATCAAAGGATGATTGCACCGCCAGGATGTCGGCTTTTTATAGCGTGCATATCCACGCCCACAAGTCTTATGTCATTTGTTGTGGGATTGTTTATTGGGTAGCGTATAGCAGCACACCCTCATTCGTGATGTAATTTTCATTTGGGTTTCGGATTGGATGATGGTACTAACAATTGTTGGATTGTCAACAAAGCAAATTGCTGTATGCATTTCTATATCGTAGTTATCAGAGTTGTGTTCTTAGACAATATAGTTATAATCTTTATGTTTAATACCTCGTGAGGCTGTAATTTCGGAGTTGAATTATCCTTTGGGGTACCCCGGTATAAACACGTAGTGTATTGCGTGTTATACATATTTATTTCTATTCTGTATTATGTCTATGTATCTCTAAGAAGTTTGATTATAACAAAAATAGAAGATATACCTGTTTTTCTTTGAAAAAATAATAAAAACCGTGATAAACTATTGTGAATGTGTTTGAATTATATATTTAGACAGAAATTAATTTTGTTGTATAATTGAGATCAGTGTCTTGAATTATTTTATTATCTGGTGACTCGGATCTATATATAACACCTTTTGAATCCGATTTTCATATATATATATATATATATTGCATCATATTTTTTATGAATATTATTGTGATTAGTGTGTATATATTTAAGTATAAAACGTAACAACATAACTTAGGCTAATTTACCAGCATGCTAAATCAGAATTGTGTAACTAGCATGGTGTAAAAATAGGCAACTTGGCCTGTGATGTGTGAAGAAACGGGAAAGAAAGGAAAAAGGAAGAACAAGATTTATATCCCAAATGGAATGTAATGAGAAGCACTTCCATGAAATGAAGTACATTACTTGAATAGAGACACTATAGTGATTCATGACATTATACTAGATGGATTTTTGTAGGATATTCTTTATGTAATTCTTTCTATAATATACACTCATTTATGTTTCTATAATGATTTTAATAATAATAGGTTTCGAAAGCATACTGATATTCCTAATACCATATGTAGAAACACCTTTTTTTTAATTCCATAACATTTCAATTCAGATTGTTTTGAGTTATGTCTTTTAAGAAAATGGCGAGCTACCGAAGTTAGCTGTTTTCCCGCTTTCCTGTTTTCTTTGATTTTATGTGTTCAAAATGACTTGGACTAAAAAGATCTTTCAAGTTGCGTGTTCTTCTATACCCAGATTGCACTTTGTCACTTAGAATTTTGGATAAAATTGGATCTGATTTCAGAAAAACCTGCAACTAATAGCCTCCTACACAGTTCAAGTGCACATGCACCTAATACAGTAAGAGCACTCCCAACAGGAGAATTTCTCCGTATGAGGCGGAACTGCTCATCAGATATAGACTACCAAATCAGAGCGAAAGAACTATCAAAGAAATTAGTGGTAAGAGGCTACAGTAAAAGATAAATAAAAAAGACGAACATCGCGCTAGATCTACCAACAAAAGTGAATTATTGCAGTAAAAGGATTAACCTAAACAGGATGAAATTAGATTCATTTCAACCTATAACCCAAAAAGTGCACAAGTACTAAAGATACTTCAAAACAATTAGTACATTCTGAAATCAGATCCAATTTTATCCAAAATTCTAAATGACAAAGTGCAATTTGTGTATAGAAGAACACGAAACTTGAAAGATCTTTTGAGTCCAAGTCATTTTGAAGGCCAAAAAACCACTGGATCAATTTCTAAAGGATCACATAAATGTGGAACCTGCAGTACCTGTAGCTATAAGCTAAAAAAAACAGGACATTCGAGATCGCTTCAACCGAAAACATAAAATCAAAGAATACATTAACTGTCAGACAGAGGGTGTCATTTATGCTTTAACCTATAATTGTGCAAATACATACGTCAGTATGACGACGAGAAAGATAAGAACCAGATTACATGAACATCTAAGAAATATTAAAAATGCCTCTAAAGATCTAACAGCGGGAAAACAGCTAACTTCAGTAGATTGCCATTTTCTTAACAGACATAACTCAAAACAATCTGAATTGAAATGTTATGGAATTCAAAAAATTAAAATGAGAATTATTAGAGGTGGAAATGTAGAAAAAAAGATTGTTACAAGCTGAGAGTAGATGGATCTTTCTGCTAAATACAGTTCAACCATCTGGTCTAAATGAACAGAACAACTTCTCTCCTTTTCGTTAAGGTATTAGGAATATCAGTATGCTTTCGAAACCTATTATTATTAAAATCATTATAGAAACATAAATGAGTGTAAATTATAGAAAGAATTACATAAAGACTATCCTACAGCATTCCATCTAGTATAATGTCACAAATCACTATAGATAGTGTCTCTATTCAAGTAATGTACTTCATTCCATGGAAGTGCTTCTCATTACATTCCATTTGAGATATAAATCTTGTTTTTCCTTTCTTCTCCCCTTTCTTCACACATCACAGGCCAAGTTGCCTATTTTTACACCATGTTAGTTACACAATTCTGATTTATCATGCTGGTAAATTAGCCTAAGTTATGTTGTTACGTTTTATACTTAAATATATACACACTAATCACAATTATATTGATAAAAATATGATGCAATATATATATATAGGAAAATCGGATTCAAAAGGTGTTATATATAGATCCGAATCACTAGATAATAAAATAATTCACGATACGGATCTCAATTATACAACAAAATTGATTTCTGTCTAAATATATAATTCAAACACATTCACAATAGTTTATCACGGTTTTTATTATTTTTTTAAAGAAAAACAGGTATATCTTCTATTTTTGTTATAATCGAACTTCTTAGAGATATATAGACATAATACAGAATAGAAATAAATATGTATAACACGCAATACACTACGGCCTAGATTTGGAGTTTGGCGGTAGATGGGCTGTTAACGCTACGCGGGCTTTTTTCTGGCCGCACCATAAAATTAACTCTGGTATCGAGAGTTCAAAAAAATGCTGCGTTAGGCTCCAAAAAAGGAGCGTAGAGCATTTTTACCGCAAATGCAACTCTCGATACCAGAGTTGCTTACGGACGCGGCCAGCCTCAAAAACGTACTCGTGCACGATTCTCCCATAGGAAATAATGGGGCTGTTTGAGCTGAAAAAAAACCTAACACCTGCAAAAAAGCAGCGTTCAGCTCCTAACGCAGCCCCATTGTTTCCTATGGGCAAACACTTCCTACGTCTGCACCTAACACTCTAACATGTACCCCGAGTCTAAACACCCCTACCCTTACACTTATTAACCCCTAATCTGCCGCCCCCGCTATCGCTGACCCCTGCATATTATTATTAACCCCTAATCTGCCGCTCCGTAAACCGCCGCAACTTACATTATCCCTATGTACCCCTAATCTGCTGCCCCTAACACCGCCGACCCCTATATTATATTTATTAACCCCTAACCTGCCCCCACAACGTCGCCGCCAGCTACTTACAATAATTAACCCCTAATCTGCCGACCGCAAAGCGCCGCCACCTACGTTATCCTTATGTACCCCTAATCTGCTGCCCCTAACACCGCCGACCCCTATATTATATTTATTAACCCCTAATCTGCCCCCCTCAACGTCGCCGACACCTGCCTACACTTATTAACCCCTAATCTGCCGAGCGGACCTGAGCGCTACTATAATAAAGTTATTAACCCCTAATCCGCCTCACTAACCCTATCATAAATAGTATTAACCCCTAATCTGCCCTCCCTAACATCGCCGACACCTAACTTCAATTATTAACCCCTAATCTGACGACCGTAGCTCACCGCTACTCTAATAAATGGATTAACCCCTAAAGCTAAGTCTAACCCTAACACTAACACCTCCCTAAATTAAATATAATTTTAATCTAACGAAATTAATTAACTCTTATTAAATAAATTATTCCTATTTAAAGCTAAATACTTACCTGTAAAAAAAAATCCTAATATAGCTACAATATAAATTATAATTACATTGTAGCTATTTTAGGATTAATATTTATTTTACAGGCAACTTGGTAATTATTTTAACTAGGTACAATAGCTATTAAATAGTTACCTAGTTAAAATAATAACAAAATTACCTGTAAAATAAGTCCTAACCTAAGTTATAATTAAACCTAACACTACCCTATCAATAAATTAATTAAATAAAATACCTACAATTACCTACAATAAAACCTAACACTACACTATCAATAAATAAATTAAATACAATTTCTACAAATAACTACAATTACATAAACTAACTAAAGTACAAAAAATAAAAAAGAACTAAGTTACAAAAAATAAAAAAATATTTACAAACATAAGAAAAATATTACAACAATTTTAAACTAATTACAACTACTCTAAGCCCCCTAATAAAATAACAAAGACCCCCAAAATAAAAAAATGCCCTACCCTATTCTAAATTAATAAATTTAAAAGCTCTTTTACCTTACCAGCCCTGAACAGGGCCCTTTGCGGGGCATGCCCCAAGAAAATCAGCTCTTTTGCCTGTAAAAAAAAACATACAATACCCCCCCCCAACATTACAACCCACCACCCACATACCCCTAATCTAACCCAAACCCCCCTTAAATAAACCTAACACTAAGCCCCTGAAGATCTTCCTACCTTGTCTTCACCATACCAGGTTCACCGATCCGTCCTGGCATCCGGTGCTGAAGAGGTCCAGAAGAGGCTCCAAAGTCTTCCTCCTATCCGGCAAGAAGAGGACATCCGGACCGGCAAACATCTTCATCCAAGCTGCATCTTCGATCTTCTTCCATCCGGTGCGGAGCGGGTCCATGTTGAAGCATCCGACGCGGATCCATCCTCTTCTTCCGGCGTCTCCCGACGAATGACGGTTCCTTTAAGGGACGTCATCCAAGATGGCGTCCCTCGAATTCCGATTGGCTGATAGTATTCTATCAGCCAATCGGAATTAAGGTAGGATCGGAACAGCCAATAGAATGCGAGCTCAATCTGATTGGCTGATTGGATCAGCCAATCGGATTGAACTTGATTCTGATTGGCTGATTCCATCAGCCAATCAGAATATTCCTACCTTAATTCCGATTGGCTGATAGAATACTATCAGCCAATCGGAATTCGAGGGACGCCATCTTGGATGACGTCCCTTAAAGGAACCGTCATTCGTCGGGAGACGCCGGAAGAAGAGGATGGATCCGCGTCGGATGCTTCAACATGTACCCGCTCCGCACCGGATTGAAGAAGATCGAAGATGCAGCTTGGATGAAGATGTTTGCCGGTCCGGATGTCCTCTTCTTGCCGGATAGGAGGAAGACTTTGGAGCCTCTTCTGGACCTCTTCAGCACCGGATGCCAGGACGGATCGGTGAACCTGGTATGGTGAAGACAAGGTAGGAAGATCTTCAGGGGCTTAGTGTTAGGTTTATTTAAGGGGGGTTTGGGTTAGATTAGGGGTATGTGGGTGGTGGGTTGTAATGTTGGGGGGGGTATTGTATGTTTTTTTTTACAGGCAAAAGAGCTGATTTTCTTGGGGCATGCCCCGCAAAGGGCCCTGTTCAGGGCTGGTAAGGTAAAAGAGCTTTTAAATTTATTAATTTAGAATAGGGTAGGGCATTTTTTTATTTTGGGGGTCTTTGTTATTTTATTAGGGGGCTTAGAGTAGGTGTAATTAGTTTAAAATTGTTGTAATATTTTTCTTATGTTTGTAAATATTTTTTTATTTTTTGTAACTTAGTTCTTTTTTATTTTTTGTACTTTAGTTAGTTTATGTAATTGTAGTTATTTGTAGAAATTGTATTTAATTTATTTATTGATAGTGTAGTGTTAGGTTTTATTGTAGGTAATTGTAGGTATTTTATTTAATTAATTTATTGATAGGGTAGTGTTAGGTTTAATTATAACTTAGGTTAGGACTTATTTTACAGGTAATTTTGTTATTATTTTAACTAGGTAACTATTAAATAGTTCTTAACTATTTAATAGCTATTGTACCTAGTTAAAATAATTACCAAGTTGCCTGTAAAATAAATATTAATCCTAAAATAGCTACAATGTAATTATAATTTATATTGTAGCTATATTAGGATTTTTTTTTACAGGTAAGTATTTAGCTTTAAATAGGAATAATTTATTTAATAAGAGTTAATTAATTTCGTTAGATTAAAATTATATTTAACTTAGGGGGGTGTTAGTGTTAGGGTTAGACTTGGCTTTAGGGGTTAATACATTTATTAGAGTAGCGGTGAGCTACGGTCGTCAGATTAGGGGTTAATAATTGAAGTTAGGTGTTGGCGATGTTAGGGAGGGCAGATTAGGGGTTAATACTATTTATGATAGGGTTAGTGAGGCGGATTAGGGGTTAATAACTTTATTATAGTAGCGCTCAGGTCCTCTCAGCAGATTAGGGGTTAATAAGTGTAGGCAGGTGTCGGCGACATTGTGGGGGGCAGGTTAGGGGTTAATAAATATAATATAGGGGTCGGCGGTGTTAGGGGCAGCAGATTAGGGGTACATAAGGATAACGTAGGTGGCGGCGCTTTGCGGTCGGCAGATTAGGGGTTAATTATTGTAAGTAGCTGGCGGCGACGTTGAGGGGGGCAGGTTAGGGGTTAATAAATATAATACAGGGGTCGGCGGTGTTAGGGGAAGCAGATTAGGGGTACATAAGTATAACGTAGGTGGCGGTCAGCAGATTAGGGGTTAAAAAATGTAATCGAGTTGCGGCGATGTGGGGGGACCTCGGTTTAGGGGTGCATAGGTAGTTTATGGGTGTTAGTGTACTTTAGGGTACAGTAGGAAGATCCCATTGAAAAGATAGGATACGCAATTGACGTAAGGGGATCTGCGGTATGGAAAAGTCGCGGCTGAAAAGTGAGCGTTAGACCCTTTAATCACTGACTCCAAATACCGGCGGTAGCCTAAAACCAGCGTTAGGAGCCTCTAACGCTGGTTTTCACGGCTAACGCCGAACTCTAAATCTAGGCCTACGTGTTTATACCGGGTTACTCCAAAGGATAATTCAACTCCGAAATTATAACCTCACGAGGTATTAAACATAAAGAATATAACTATATTGTCTAAGAACACAACTCTGATAACTATGATATAGAAATGCATACAGCTATTCCCTTTGTTTACAATCCAACAGCTGTTGGTACCATCATCCAATCAGAAACCCAAATGAAAATTAAATCACAAATGAGGGTGTGCTGCTATACACTACCCAATGAACAATCCCACAACAAATGACATCAGACTTGTGGGCGTGGATATACACGCTATAAAAAGCCGACATCTCTGCGGCGCGATCGTCCTTTGATAAAGCCAGTTCACGGCTAAACATGTCAGGAAGGTCAGGGTCTTGGTGAGGAGTCCTAGGAGCTCCTGTGTTTTTTTTTTTTTTTTTAATATTCATCTTTACTTATTTTGTAAAAATATAACAATAAAAGACAATAAAAGACATAGAAAAGAAACCATTTTTACATTTCACCATTCAATAAAACATACAGGTAGCAACAAGTGACATGATACGTAGGGAAAAGCATCCCCCCCAAACGTCCCGTTTGTTTCCTTATTCCTTCACATATGTGCTATGGGTACTGAGAGTTCTAATTGAAAAGAAAAAGATTGAACAGACTAATCATGCCCTCAGGATGTTTTAATTATTGGGCATCCGGGAGTGGGACTCCCCCCACGAACTGCTCATAGTTGAAATTGCAATTGGCTACCCGCCCGTAATGGGCCTTAGTTACACGAGGTAGAAATGGTAAGAAAAGAAAGAAAGATAGATTAGATTAAGTCACCAACTGTACCCACCACTAACTGTTTTGATTACAAGTTAGGTATTTGTGCAGAGGGCAAGAGAGAATTTAATGTGTACATATCCCTTTATCTAAATCAAAAGTTATGTACCTGCATATATATTAGATTCCCAGAGGAAGACCATGTCTTGGAATAATGAAAGTTGGCCTAATTTAAGGTAGTAAAACCTCTCGAGCAGGAGATTTTTATTGACTAAATCTTTCCATTCTGAAATCGAGGGTATGCGAGTGGATTTCCACAATTTTGGGATCAACTGATTGGCTGAGTTGAGCAGAATCTGAAACAAATGTTTTCTTATTTTGCAGGAAATGGGGGGGGGATGGCTCAGCATTATTATATCTGGGGATGGTGAGATATCTGTATTCAAGGTTTTATTAATGTTCTTAAAGACCCCGGACCAAAATGTTTTAATATTTCTACATTCCCACCATATGTGTGAGATGTGTCCTTCATGTCCGCAGCCCCTCCAGCACATCCCTGAGGATTTCTTGAAGATATATTTAATTCTAGCTGGGGTTAGGTACCACCTCATCATTATTTTAATGTTGGTCTCTTTTGCTTGCGCCGAGTGGCCTGAGTGAGTTAAGTTCGCAAATCTGCGAGCCCAAACTTTCAATGATGTGTTAGTATTATGCTCTTTATCCCATCTTTTGGTGTATGTAGGAGGGTGAGGGAATGTATTTGATAGTACGATTTTATAAAGTTTGGAGATCGTCCTTTTTGTGGGGTCTCTGGTTATGCATAATTGCTCAAAGGGTGTAAGAGGGCGAGTCAGATCTTTTTTGTATTTATGGGAGATTATGTAATGCCTCATCTGATGTATGCGAAACCAGGAAGATAGAAAAGGATGATCCAATAAACTAAGTTGGTTTTTATCTTTTATTTTACTAGAATTTTCTAGCAATGAATGTATTGGAAGCGATTGCGGAAGATCAGGGACATGTAGGTATTCTGGTAACATTCCTGGGTTAAATTCTGGATTATTTAATAAGGTGGTAAGTGGTGAATATCTGGAGGAGATTTTATTAGGAGGATTGCGAATTAGTCTCCAGTCTGACCAGGTTTCGTTAGTAATTGAAGAAGAAGAGATTGTGTATTTATTAAAGCATGCAGGGTTCCAGCATATATCTTGTAATTTGTGTGGGGATGCTAGAGCATTTTCAATGTGAATCCATCGCCTAGAGTTTGGGCCATCAAATCTACACCAATCCGAAATTCTCTGTAGAGATATCGCTAGTTTATAGGAAAGGAGATGAGGGACTCCCAGTCCTCCCTCCAGGGGGGATTTAAAGAGAGTGTTTTTATTAATTCGCGGTGGCCTACGTCTCCAAATATAGTCGTTAATAATTTTTTGCATAGTAGCGAGGTCTTTCTGTATACCCGAGATCGGGACCGTCTGCAAGATGTAGAGAGCTTTGGGGAGAAGGGTCATTTTTACCGCCTGGATCCTACCTAGCCAGGATATATTTTTGGGGAGCCATTTGGACGTGAGAGTCTGGAATTCTGTTACTAATTTTCCGTAATTGTGTTTTCTTAAATCTGTTTTATCTGGGGATATATGTATGCCTAGGTATTTTAGATATTTTTTCTGTTGTTTCAGGGGACATGTCCTAGTTAATATATCTAAAGAGTAAGGGGAGAGGTTAATGGGTAGATATTCCGATTTGGACAGGTTTACCATAAAATTGGATATGGTGCCGAATTGCGTGAGTTCTGAAATAGCCGCTTGTGTGGACGTAAGGGGTTCTGTTAATGTCAGGAGTAAGTCATCTGCGAAGATGGCGAGTTTGTGAATCTGGTTATCTATGGTTATCCCATTAATTTGGTTGTTGAGTCTAATTTTAATAGCTAGTGGCTCTAGGGACATAATGAAGAGAAGCGGGGATAATGGGCAACCTTGCCTAGACCCGTTCCGAATCTCAAATGGATCAGAGAGTGTACCATTGATTTTTATACATGCTGTAGGGTTGGTATATAGGGCTAAGATTTTGTGGATAAAGGAGTTTGGTATATGAAAATGTTGTAAGGTTGCCTGCAAGTATGTCCAATCTAAACGGTCAAAAGCCTTTTCGGCATCTGTGGACAGAAAAATGGATGGGATTTTGTTTTGTGTTATATATTCGAGTAAATTGAGTACCTTGACCGTATTGTCCTTGGCTTCCCTGTGTGGCACAAAGCCGACCTGGTCCTGGTGGATGATTTTTGGGAGAATTTGATTGAGTCGTGTGGCTAGTATCTTAGCATAAATTTTTAGTTCGACATTAAGCAACGAAATCGGTCTGAAGTTTGCTGGGGTATTTGGGGGTTTACCGGGCTTAGCTAAGACAGATATATTTGCCTGTAGCATGTTGTCTGGGAATTGTAGTAGTTCTGGGATGGAATTAAAAAGGGACGTTAAATGTGGTATTAGGAGCTTTGCAAAGGTTTTATAGTATAGGCCCGTGAAGCCGTCGGGTCCTGGGGCTTTGTTTTGCTTTAGTTGTTTTATTGCATCTTGTATCTCAGATGCTTGGATAGGTGAATCTAGATGTTTGCGTTGTTCTGAGGTTAAATGTGGTATTGGAATTTGGTCTAAATATTGATTACATAGTTGGAAATGGGCTTGGGGGTCTCTCGCGGGAAAGAGATTGTAAAGTTTATGGTAAAATTCTTTAAATTCTTTTGCTATGTTTTTGGTATCTTCTATGTGCTTATCCTGAGTGGATTTAATGGAGTGAATATATGTTTTCTGCTGCTGGTTCTTTAGCGCCCTGGCCAAGAGTTTCCCCGGTTTATTACCCTCCCTGTAAAAATTTTGTTGAATACGAAGTTGCTGTTTTTGGGCTTTAGTTTGGAGGATGGCGTTTAGTTTCTCTCTAGCTGTTTTAATGCGTTCAAGGATAGCGTTGTCTGTGGGGTTAATTTTATGTGCATAGTCTAAATCCGCTAACTCTGTGGTGATAGTTTCTACCTCTTCCCTACTTTTCCTATTGATTTGTGCTCTGGCTTTGATGAATTCCCCTCTCATGGTGCACTTGTGTGCTTCCCATACAGTAGCTGTGTTAACATCCGATGTATTATTTAAAGAGAAATATGATTTTATATGTTTTGTAAATTGCTTTATCAGACTTGGGTTTAGGAGCATAGAGTCATCTAGTCTCCATTGGAAAGACCGGAATGGAGCTGAGGGCCAATTAATAACACAGGTAGCTAATGAGTGGTCTGACCATGCTGTATGTTTTATGCCTGAGTGTTTGGTGTGAGAGAGGATTAGATGGTCTACAAAAATGTAGTCCAGTCTGGAGTAACTGCGGTTAGGATGCGAGAAAAAGGTGTAATCTCTTTTTTGAGGATTAAAGAATCTCCAGGTGTCGTGTAAGCCCAGTAATTTCAAATTTCCCCATATATTGATAAGGTTTGGAGTTTTGACTCTATTGTTTGGGTTTGAACAGTCCATCGATGGGTCTAGTGGAAAATTAATGTCTCCTGCTAGTATTAGGGAGCCTGTAACTTCTCCAACTAATAGATCTGTTATCGTAGCTATAAATTTATCCTGGTGTGAGTTGGGGGCATAGATATTCATTAGAGTTACTGGTTTGCCATAAAGGAGGCCCTTTAAACACAAGTACCTTCCCTCTTTGTCTGAAATTAATTGTGTTTTGGTAAAGGGGATGGATCTATGAATTAGAATACTAACTCCGTTAATTTTTTTATTTGGGTGGGTACTATGATAATGTACTGGATAATTAGAGGAAAAATATTTAGGGTAGTTTTTAGCCTTAAAATGGGTTTCCTGGAGGAATAGGATGTGACCCCCTTGTTTATGGAAGTCCAACATAGCCATTCTCCTTTTATTGGGACAGTTTAAGCCCTTAGCATTTTGTGTAAAAAGAATAAGTTCCTGCTGTTTATGACTATTCATGTGTGGGAAGTGTATAGAAGCTCAATTTGGTTGGTGATTTGGGATATATTTTGCGTTTGATGTGTAGGCACAGTTGGTGTACAGAGAAGAAAAAGAGAAGGGAGAGGAGAAAGAGGGAAAAAAAAAAAAGAGAGAAAAAAGAGGAAGAAAAAACATATTGACAACTTACAATACTAAACAAATACTCAATGAGTAACATTTTCTCTACAAGGAGATAATCTCCCGACCGTGAGAGAGCAACAAAACTCTATTAGACATCATTCCTTGGCAAAGATTGATTTTTTTTTTTTTTTCCTTGCAAGGACAATTAGCAACAGACTAAGAACTTTTAACATTCAACCATTGACATGCCTAGCCTTGGAATAATGTTGTGGATAAACTCAACATTCTCTAGAAAGTCGAGTAGTACAGGAAGGCATGTAAAACAATTGTATAATATCAGATAACATTAGATAACATTAGACATCATTAGATAACCTTAGGTGAAAATAAATACCACATGAAGGGCCTTCGGGGCAGAAGGAAAGCCCTAGGTCCAGTGAGGAGTCTGAAGAAAAAGGCAGCACCAGTTAAAGGGTGCCCTTAAAAGATGAGGAAGTTCATGACCAAAAAGGTCAATTGGGGATTCATGAAATGAGTTCCATTATCAATCTTTTTCCATCATTACAGGAGATGTAGGCATGGCGGACTTCCGTGCTTTCTTTTGGATCGCCTGTTGCCAAATCCCTCTTTGAGGAAGTGGTGTTGGGGATTTCCTCCGCTTAGATTGATCTTCTTGATGAGCAGCTAAATCCTCTGTTGGAGGGGGAGGAACATTCAAGTCCTTGCATATGAGCGCAATGTCTTTAACTGATGTGCAGGTTAGCCGCCTGCCTTTCCATATAATAGCCAGGTGAAACGGAAATCCCCAGCGGTATGGGATATTCTTATCCCTCAACAGTTCTGTGAGTGGTTTAAGTTCCTTTCTTTTGAAGAGAGTACGTTGGGAAAGATCTGCATACATTTGTAACTCTGAGTTCTCATATCTTATGGGTTGCATCTCTCTGGCTAGTTTCATGAGGTTTTCTTTCACTTGAAAGTTGGTTATGCGGACGATAACGTCTCTTGGTGGTTGGCCCACTTGCGGTTTAGGGCGCAGGGCCCTGTGTGCTCTATCTATGTCCACTTTTATTGGTATTTCTTCTTTCTTTAGGAAGCCAAAAAAATCCTGTAAGTACTGTTCCAGGTCTGATGGTGATATAGCTTCTGGGATCCCTCGAAGTCGGATATTATGGCGTCTGCTTCTATTTTCAGCGTCATCTAATTTATCCTCTAACTCCGTGATAGTAGCACCTTGATGCTGTATGGTGTTGTTTAAATCAGTTAACGCTTCTGAGTGTAAATCTTGTGTATTTTCGAGAGTTTCAACCCTGTATCCAATCTCTGAAATATCTTTTTTGAGGTCTGATATTTCGTCCTTGATGCACTGTTTAACCTGAGTTATTAATGTAGAGAAATCTTTTTTAGAAGGGATAGAGTTAAACAGTGCTTTAGGAATTGTGATAGATTCAGATGTCTGATCACTGTCTGAGTCTGAGGAGCTGTGATATGATGCTTGATCTGGTGGGTTTGCATCTGTGGGGCTAGGAGCCTTAGCTTCCAAGGTCTTAAAGAAGTTGTTGACAGTGTGAGCTGGTGTCTTCAGCTGTTTAATGTTTTTACTTGGTTTGCTGCCTTTTTTTGGAGACATTATTAGGTGTGAATATACTGCCCACAGTTGGTCAGAGAGTGTGGTAAACGTAGTTCATACAGATTGATTTACTCCCAAAGAAGTGTGTGTAAGAAATAGAACCTCAGTCCAAACAAACAGCCCCCCAGGGTTAACTAGGGTCTTGTATATTTATCGACTTTTCTTTAAGCTCTAGAAAAGGTGTTGGAAGGCAAAAAGTTCATTGTGCTCTTTATCCTTGCTGTTAGTTATTGCATTAAAGTTAGAAGTTAAATGGAGATATCATCCTCAAGCAAGTAAAGCCATAAACACAATTTTTGAGTTCAGTTTACACTGTATTATTAATGGTGCTTTGTATCTCTGTAGGTGAGGTTTAAGCTATCCAAAGGTATTGCTATCAAGCGGTATATATAACCATAAGGTTGACTTATACATTTATTTCTGCACAATATAAGTTTTCTGTGTCACAGATCTCACCCTTTAGATGATTTCAGGCCTTGTCGGTGCGTCTGTTCAGGTGCGCTTAAGCGATGCGCGCACTTCACTGCAACACAGGCTGTGGCCTGCACCGGGAGGTTTATGGTCGCTCCGGATCCGTAGTGATAGATGTTCGTCTGGTGACGAACAGGTTGAGGGGTAAGTCCGGTTGTGAGGTGAAGTCGGGTAAGCACTTCAGGCTGATGCGGCTCTTCTCTGTGTATCTCACAGCTTCTCCATGTTACCGCTGTGATGGCGCAGCTCTATATGTCTTGGTATGTAGCAAACTAATGAAGAGGTCTCAAATGACCCACGGGTGATCCGTTATCTTGTTCCATAGGTCACTATCTCACATATTAGCTTGTGGGTAGCCAAAGTAAACTGAATGGCACTAGCCTTTAACGCTCTCTCACGGATAGGGCTCAGGAGCTCAGATGAAAGCAGCCATCTCCTAGGCTGGCTAGCTCCGCCCCCCAGGAGCTCCTGTGTTTTTAGCTAGCCTTAAGCTATCCTCCAATTACTGTAGAGATTTGAAATAGATGCTAACATAACGTTTTGGTCTCTGAACTAAGTAACTCGTAATGTGGTTAATGCTTTAAATTCATTTTGAAAACGATCAACTCTTACTTAATTTAAGACAGACATTAGGATATCAGCAACAATAAAATGCTACAAAGTGGGCATGACATAATCAACTGATACTACTATATACCTGAGAAATATAAATGGTCATAGTGTGAATATGCACTATTTGTTAGTGTTTGTTAAAGTATAACACTATGTTAAAGTGATAAAGTCCTTGCATATCGAAGCTGGATTAAGACAATATTACTAAGACAACAGACCTTAAAGGGACATGCCACCCACATTTTTTCTTTTATGATTTAGAAAGATAATGCAATTTTAAACATCTTTCTAATTTACTTATATTATCTAATTTGTTTTATTCTCTTGATATTCTTTGATGAAAATCATATCTAGATATGCTCACTTGCTGCTGATTGGTTGCTGCACATAGAAGCCTCGTGTGATTGGCTCACCATGTGCATTGCTTTTTCTTCAACTAAAGATATTTAAAAAATGAAGCAAAATAAATAATGGAAGTAAAGTGTAATGTTGTTTAAATTTCTATTCTCTATCTGAATCATGAAAGAAAGATTTTGGGTTTAGAGGCCCTTTAAGTTGAGCGGACTTATTGTAGACATATTTTGTAACACGCATAATTCCTCAAATATAAGAAAAGGTCATTTAAAAAAAACAGATTGATACGGTCTATCAATCTGTTAATTCTTGCTAAAGAATAAACCCATAACTCTGCAATAAAGTCTTTCAATATTAAGCTGGATTGAGATATTATTATTAAATTAATAAACCTTATGCTAAAACGGACATTTTACACTGAGCTATATATGTATTATGCTTTATACCGTGAACACAAGAAAAGATCAACTATAAGTACAATTAATGATCTATAAGCTTCAAAAATAAGAATTGATTAGCTTCCATAAAGCTAAGAATATTAAGAGCCTGATATACAGGCATACAGCTAATCAGTTGTTCGTATAGTGAGTTTAAACAACTATTATCTTCCAAATGCTGAATAACCATACTAATTAACAAAAAGTGTACAAAAACACACAACACATAAAATAACATCCAAGAATTATCATTCTAAGCAAAATCGTTATAGAGTATTAGGTTATAGGTGATTTTTATTATACAACTGATAAGCCAACAATCTGGCAGACTATAGTTAGATCTGGGTACCACAAGGAAATAATTTCAGTATACAAAAGGAGTTATCATAAGACTCTGACTCTAGTCACAAGAACGTATGCCTTTCATGGATATACTAAGCCTATAATAAAACTCAAACAACGCATAGATACATAATGTAAAAACAGCCATTTCACTGTAAATGCTAGAAAATAACTATAACAGCAGATTCTTAGTATACAGACTATGAATTAACTATAATCAGTATATATCTTAGCTAATTAATAGAAGTTTTGTTTCATAACGAGCGAGCATCACAAACAGAAACATGTCAGCTGTACTGAACAATTAGATCAACAACACAAGCCTCACTATTCCATAGGGTTATTCTCACTATTCCATAGGGTTATTAACTGACATCTTATGATTCTTAGTTGAAACACAATTACGGCATACATATTACGTTCTACTGGAGGGTACTTAAGTGTGATTTTCCTATTTTTATTAAGTAACTATTAGAAGTTAAGTTTTATCATTTATTTCCACAAGTCCATAATAAGTGCTGTGTTCAATTAAATTTACTTATAGGTTACCACCCAGAGTGCTAAGAAGTGTATTCTTTTCCAGAGTAAGTCTCCTCTTACTCTAATCAAACTTGTAGTTGTTCCAATACACTAGCACCTAGACCCCAAATATTGTCTGATAACGAAATTATTTTATATTAAGATGGGTCCTATGAAAAGGTGTTTAGCAAAATAAGTAGTGCCATTGGTCCTCTTGCTAAATAGTAATCTAGCCCATAATGTTTTCTAGCTCTTTTAACATTTAATATTATCTATCAAAAAATTATAAATACTGTACAAAATACAGTAATCATCTTAAAGTAAGAGTAATAATAAACAGATTAGCAACATTTCTACATAATGCAGGTAGATTTAGAACTGTCATGCACAATGGACTGAAATTAACAATGGCTAATATTCAATAAAAACTGTTTATAAAACTAATACCTCACAGAAAAAAACTTGCTTTGAAACGTTATTATTTTGAAATTCATAAATTGTGTACCTGACCCTGGAGCAGCATCTGGTTGCCAACATCAGAAAAGCACCTTAGAAACCTTATAGAACAAACCAATTAAAATGAAAATAAAAAAGACCATGCCAACAAATGCAACAAAAAGAAATAAAAAAAAACGGTTGTAAAAAACAGAAAGAAAAAAAACCTCATCAGCTTTTAAATAGTAATACATGACTATGCAACTTGGTCATTGCCAATTTTGTTACAAAGAACAAAATCTATTGCTCTAGTACAAAATGTTATGTACTATTTTGCATATTTTATTACTCACTATAAGGTGTATGTTATAGATTAATAGGCCAACATGATTACTCAGCTCTACGTAGAGGCTGAACTTTTAAAAAATGTTGTGAATGCATTATTTTGTGCTTTGAACTACATTCTCAGATGCTTTAGGCATGGAAAGTGTCATAAAAGAAACAATGCTTAAAATATCATTGCATAGTCTAGTTATTCAGATTTGGGAAATTCGGTTTTCACAGAAACCTTACTATCCAAACCTTGTATGTCAGTCTCAGATAACAGTTTTAAGGTACGTCCTGGGTCTTGCAAGTTACATGCTAATACATCTGAACTGTAGATCGTTGTGTCAGGTCCAACATTACAGCTGCAAATGGAGTGATTTTGTCATTTCTACCCCCCCCCCCCACAAATTAATCAATTATACAGAAACTTATTATCAATACTATCAATTTACATACTTTTATTTAAAAAAAAAAAAGCAAATTAAATATTAATGACCTAATTTAGATGGGATCAAAAACATAAAATATAGTAGAAAATAACTAAACTTTAAATCCTACAAAAATACATGAATTTACTTCCAACATGGCAGATTCCTTTTGTCATTCAATAACTTTGTTTTTTAATAAATTGAATTACTTATATTTAAAGTGAATGTAAAGTTGAATGAATGAGTGCACGGTTTTTAAAAATACTATTAAAAACCGGGGCACTTTCATTTATTAAACTTTACATTGCAGCATTTTTTTTTAAATACCTTTTTCTTTAAGAAACCCAGACCGGCGATCCTCCGCCCGCAGCTCCTCTGTTCTTAGCATATTGATAACGAAAACGGCTTTCTCCATTCATTGCGTGGCCTCACGAGATGTATGCTCCAGGGTGCATGCAATGATTGGAGGAAGCCAGTTTCGTCATTGCTGAGGTAAGTACAGGGGAGCTGCGGGGGGAGGATCGCCAGTCTGGGTTTCCTAAAGAAAAAGGTAAGTTTTTTTTTTTTTTTAATTCTGCAATGTTAAGTTTAATTAATGAAATTGCCCCTGTTTTTAATAGTATTTTTAAAAACCAGGCACTCATTCATTCAAATTTACATTCACTTTAAATAGCCTACATTAAATTGTGTATTGAAGTACACATTAAATGCAGCTGAACCTGAAATTAAAAAAAAAACAAAAGTAAAAATACAAAAGGTTTCTTTTTTAATACTTGCACATGAAAGTTGTTAGAAGTTATTGTCAAATGTATTGGTAATGTAAAGTATTACAACTGAATATGAACCTTAGGGAGAGTTATGGTTTATTTAATTATAGTTTCAGGGGAAAATGATCCAAAAGATTAAGATGTTAATTTGGAATAGCAAATTTACATTTCTATTGCTCGCGGTGTGATATTTTTGCACTGAGAATTAACTGCAAAAAGTAGAGCATAATTCTACATTGAATTAATAGACAGGTATACATTTCCTCAATGCATGTTTGAAATTGGAAATACACTTAAGCATGTGACACAAAGTTTGACTTTAGAAAAAATAGAACAACTCAACTTTATGTTAAAGTTGTACTTGCAAGTATGCATGATCACTTGGTTTCTCTATTAATATTTTTTGTATTTCAAACTTCCAGTCCAATTAAAAAATAATAATTATGTTTTGGGTTATTTTTTTATTTTATTTTTAATGACCACAATACATTTTTTTTAATAAAATTAAGGTTAATATGAATGCTGTTCATTTCAAATGTTAAAATAAGGGCACGTTCAAAAGACCTTACGTTACATGTGCATTTTTTTCATTATATTTCACCATTTCAGTATATTTTTATGTACATGTTTATTTCCTGTAAAAGAAAATGAGTTTTATCTATTGCTTCACTTCTGATTCAGAAACAAATTCACTATATATATATATATATATATATATATATATATATATATATATATATATATATATATATATATATATTATTATTATTTTTATTTCCATACACAACTATTCTGCATACATTATCAATCGACAAAACTTGAACATGTACATAGTATTTTTTTTCTCCACATTTATGTTTCCTACACATTAGGAAAAACTTATATGTACTATTTTATTTACTATTTTATTCACATGTATCCTTTTTTAACATAGGATATTTACATTTAATATCAAGTTTTAATACAGTGACAAAGGACTATCATAATAATATCAGTCTATTATAGTTACAAATCAGGCATTTCATTTCAAAATATATCTTATGAAAAAAGTTAAAATTAGTCATAACTATTAAAATTTAAAAAAACACACACACATATATTTATTTATATATATATATATATATATATATATATATATATAAATATTATTTTTTATATAGGTTAAAATGTTACACATGAGCATTCAAGCATATACACATATATCATATTTTGATTTCACAAAATCAATAGTACTTACCTATTTTTAAAGTAAATAAAGCAAAAAATGTATGTCAAAGCTGAAATGATTTTTAATCAAGATATATTTATCGTTAACACTTCTTTATTGAATGCTTATATTTTTTTGTTGAGTGAGATAGAACTAGAGATAAATTAACTACTAACCTTACCTTACCGTTATTGCCATAAATGATAAAGTTTTCACCTTCAGCAAAAAACTCAAATATTTAAAACAAGAATTTCAATCCCACAGTAAAGGTCAACCATTTGCACCTTAAATAGACATCATTGATAAGTATCACAACATCTGTATTTTCTGCTTCTAAAAAACTTTCTTGCGTTGTACTTTGTCAAAGAGCACACAAGTAATTCTAAACCAATAGCAAAGAGAAATGTCACCAGTCAATACATAAGTTAATAGTAAAGTGACATGTCATCACGTAAAACATAGTGTAGCTTATGAAAACCCAAATACACTGTCCCATTTTTAACTGAATTTATCTTAATATAGTGAAGTGTACGGTATGTTAATAACAAGTTGTGATACTTAACCCATTCATTCATTATAAGTTTGTTCAGTGAATACATTAAAAATGCTTCTATAAAAAAAGTGCAAAGATAAAAACATAAAGAGTCAAATTGGAGATAAATAATTTATTTGAACATATATTTTATTTATAAGAAGCCTAGGGATGAATTGCAATCTTTCTGATCCTGTTTATTGGCAGTTATATTGGCTCATGATCCATGTTTTTTAAGTTCTGAGTGATCACAATCCAAGCGTTAAACACCATTTCTCCAACATAGGTGTGTCCGGTCCACGGCGTCATCCTTACTTGTGGGATATTCTCTTCCCCAACAGGAAATGGCAAAGAGCCCAGCAAAGCTGGTCACATGATCCCTCCTAGGCTCCGCCTTCCCCAGTCATTCTCTTTGCCGTTGCACAGGCAACATCTCCACGGAGATGGCTAAGAGTTTTTTTGGTGTTTAAATGTAGTTTTTATTCTTCAATCAAGAGTTTGTTATTTTAAAATAGTGCTGGTATGTACTATTTACTCTGAAACAGAAAGGAGATGAAGATTTCTGTTTGTAAGAGGAAAATGATTTTAGCAACCGTTACTAAAATCGATGGCTGTTTCCACACAGGACTGTTGAGATGAATTAACTTCAGTTGGGGGAAACAGTGAGCAGACTTTTGCTGCTTGAGGTATGACACATTTCTAACAAGACTTGGTAATGCTGGAAGCTGTCATTTTCCCTATGGGATCCGGTAAGCCATTTTCTTAATTTTTAATATAAGAATAAAGGGCTTCACAAGGGCTTTAAAGACTGGTAGACATTTTTCTGGGCTAAAACGATTACTTTATAAGCATATTTAATGGTTTATAACTTTGAAGAGTTATTTTAATCTTGGGAATTCTGTTAAAAAAACGGCAGGCACTGTATTGGACACCTTTTTCACTGGGGGCCTTTTCTAGTCATAGGCAGAGCCTCATTTTCGCGCCACTAATGCGCAGTTGTTTTTGAGAAGCATGGCATGCAGATGCATGTGTGAGGAGCTCAGATCCACTGAAAAAGCTTATTGAAGGCGTCATTTGGTATCGTATTCCCCTCTGGGCTTGGTTGGGTCTCAGCAAAGCAGATACCAGGGACTGTATAGGGGTTAAATGTAAAAACGGCTCCGGTTCCGTTATTTTAAGAGTTAAAGCTTTCAAATTTGGTGTGCAATACTTTTAAGGCTTTAAGACACTGTGGTGAAATTTTGGTGAATTTTGAACAATTCCTTCATACTTTTGCGCATATTCAGTAATAAAGTGTGTTCAGTTTAAAATTTAAAGTGACAGTAACGGTTTTATTTTAAAACGTTTTTTGTGCTTTGTTATCAAGTTTATCCCTATTAACATGTCTGAACTATCAGATAGACAATGTTCTGTATGTTCGGAAGCCAAGGTTCCTCTCCATTTAAATATATGTGATGAATGTGACAAACAAAGTAGGGACAATGATGCCACTGATAATAATGTTGCCCAAAATGATTCCTTAAGTGAGGGGAGTAAGCATGGTACTGCATCATCTCCTTCTATGTCTACACCAGTCTTGCCCACTCAGGAGGTCCCTAGTGCATCTAGTGCGCCAATCCTCCTTACTATGCAACAATTAACGGCTGTAATGGATAATTCTATTAAAAACATTTTAGCCAAAATGCCCACTTATCAGCGAAAGCGCGACTGCTCTGTTTTAGATACTGAAGAGCATGAGGACGCTGATGATAATGGTTCTGACATGCCCTTACACCAGTCTGAAGGGGCCAGGGAGGTTTTGTCTGAGGGAGAAATTTCAGATTCAGGAAAAATTTCTCAACAAGCTGAACCTGACGTTATTACATTCAAATTTAAATTGGAACATCTCCGCGCTCTGCTTAAGGAGGTGTTATCTACTCTGGATGATTGTGACAATTTGGTCATTCCAGAGAAATTATGTAAGATGGACAAGTTCCTAGAGGTCCTGGTGCCCCCCGAAGCTTTTCCTATACCCAAGCGGATGGCGGACATTGTAAATAAAGAATGGGAAAGGCCCGGCATACCTTTTGTCCCTCCCCCTATATTTAAGAAATTATTTCCTATGGTCGACCCCAGGAAGGACTTATGGCAGACAGTCCCCAAGGTCGAGGGGGCGGTTTCTACTCTAAACAAACGCACCACTATCCCTATAGAAGATAGTTGTGCTTTCAAAGATCCTATGGATAAAAAATTAGAGGGTTTGCTTAAAAAGATGTTTGTTCAGCAAGGTTACCTTCTACAACCAATTTCATGCATTGTTCCTGTCACTACAGCAGCGTGTTTCTGGTTCGAAGAACTAGAAAAGTCGCTCAATAAAGCATCTTCTTATGAGGAGGTTATGGACAGAGTTCAAGCACTTAAATTGGCTAACTCTTTTACCTTAGACGCCACTTTGCAATTAGCTAGATTAGCGGCGAAAAATTCAGGTTTTGCTATTGTGGCACGCAGAGCGCTTTGGCTAAAGTCTTGGTCAGCGGATGTGTCCTCCAAGAACAAATTGCTTAACATCCCTTTCAAGGGGAAAACGCTGTTTGGCCCTGACTTGAAAGAGATTATTTCAGACATCACTGGGGGAAAGGGCCACGCCCTTCCTCAGGATAGGTCTTTTAAGGCTAAAAATAAAACTAATTTTCGTCCCTTTCGCAGAAACGGACCAGCCTCAAATTCTACATCCTCTAAGCAAGAGGGTAATTCTTCTCAAACCAAGCCAGCCTGGAGACCGATGCAAGGCTGGAACAAAGGTAAGCAGGCCAAGAAGCCTGCTACCGCTACCAAGACAGCATGAGATGCTGGCCCCCGATCCGGGACCGGATCTGGTGGGGGGCAGACTCTCTCTCTTCGCTCAGGCTTGGGCAAGAGATGTTCAGGATCCTTGGGCGCTAGAAATAGTTTCTCAAGGTTATCTCCTGGAATTCAAGGAACTACCCCCAAGGGGAAGGTTCCACAGGTCTCAATTGTCTTCAGACCAAATAAAAAGACAGGCATTCTTACATTGTGTAGAAGACCTGTCAAAAATGGGAGTGATTCATCCTGTTCCATTAGGAGAACAAGGGATGGGGTTTTACTCCAATCTGTTCATAGTTCCCAAAAAAGAGGGAACATTCAGGCCAATTTTGGATCTCAAGATCCTAAACAAATTTCTCAGGGTTCCATCGTTCAAGATGGAAACCATTCGGACAATTCTTCCTACCATCCAGGAAGGTCAATTCATGACCACGGTGGATTTAAAGGATGCGTATCTACATATTCCTATCCACAAGGAACATCATCGGTTCCTAAGATTCGCCTTTCTGGACAAGCATTACCAGTTTGTGGCACTTCCATTCGGATTAGCCACTGCTCCAAGAATTTTCACAAAGGTACTAGGGTCCCTTCTAGCGGTGCTAAGGCCAAGGGGCATTGCAGTAGTACCTTACTTGGACGACATACTAATTCAAGCGTCGTCTCTGCCACAAGCAAAGGCTCATACGGACATTGTCCTAGCCTTTCTCAGATCTCACGGGTGGAAAGTGAACGTAGAAAAAAGTTCTCTATTCCCGTCAACAAGAGTTCCCTTCTTGGGAACAATAATAGACTCCTTAGAAATGAAGATTTTTCTGACAGAGGCCAGAAAATCAAAACTTCTAAGCTCTTGTCAAGTACTTCATTCTGTTCTTCTTCCTTCCATAGCGCAGTGCATGGAAGTAATAGGTTTGATGGTTGCGGCAATGGACATAGTTCCTTTTGCGCGAATTCATCTAAGACCATTACAACTGTGCATGCTCAGACAGTGGAATGGGGATTATACAGACTTGTCCCCGACGATCCAAGTAGATCAGAGGACCAGAGATTCACTCCGTTGGTGGCTGACCCTGGACAACCTGTCTCAAGGGATGAGCTTCCGCAGACCAGAGTGGGTCATTGTCACGACCGACGCCAGTCTGGTGGGCTGGGGCGCGGTCTGGAAATCCCTGAAAGCTCAGGGTCTATGGTCTCGGGAAGAATCTCTTCTCCCGATAAACATTCTGGAACTGAGAGCGATATTCAATGCTCTCAAGGCTTGGCCTCAACTAGCAAAGGCCAAATTCATAAGGTTTCAATCAGACAACATGACGACTGTTGCATATATCAACCATCAGGGGGGAACAAGGAGTTCCCTGGCGATGGAAGAAGTGACCAAAGTAATTCAATGGGCGGAGATTCACTCCTGCCACTTGTCTGCAATCCACATCCCAGGAGTGGAAAATTGGGAAGCGGATTTTCTGAGTCGTCAGACATTTCATCCGGGGGAGTGGGAACTCCATCCGGATATCTTTGCCCACATAACTCAATTATGGGGCATTCCAGACATGGATCTGATGGCGTCTCGTCAGAACTTCAAGGTTCCTTGCTACGGGTCCAGATCCAGGGATCCCAAGGCGACTCTAGTAGATGCACTAGTAGCGCCCTGGACCTTCAACCTAGCTTATGTATTCCCACCGTTTCCTCTCATTCCCAGGCTGGTAGCCAGGATCAATCAGGAGAGGGCTTCGGTGATCTTGATAGCTCCTGCGTGGCCACGCAGAACTTGGTATGCAGACCTGGTGAATATGTCATCGGCTCCACCATGGAAGCTACCTTTGAGACGGGACCTTCTTGTTCAAGGTCCGTTCGAACATCCGAATCTGGCCTCACTCCAACTGACTGCTTGGAGATTGAACGCTTGATTTTATCAAAGCGTGGGTTCTCAGATTCTGTCATTGATACTCTTATTCAGGCTAGAAAGCCTGTAACTAGAAAAATTTACCATAAAGTATGGAAGAAATATATCTGTTGGTGCGAATCGAAAGGATTCCCATGGAACAGGATAAAAATTCCTAAGATTCTATCCTTTCTACAAGAGGGTTTGGAGAAAGGATTATCTGCAAGTTCTTTGAAGGGACAGATTTCTGCTTTATCTGTTTTACTTCACAAAAAGCTGGCGGCTGTGCCAGATGTTCAGGCTTTTGTTCAGGCTCTGGTTAGAATCAAGCCTGTTTACAAACCTTTGACTCCTCCTTGGAGTCTCAATTTAGTTCTTTCAGTTCTTCAAGGGGTTCCGTTTGAACCCTTACATTCCGTAGATATTAAGTTATTATCTTGGAAAGTTTTGTTTTTGGTTGCAATTTCTTCTGCTAGAAGAGTTTCAGAGTTATCTGCTCTGCAGTGTTCTCCTCCTTATCTGGTGTTCCATGCAGATAAGGTGGTTTTGCGTACTAAACCTGGTTTCCTTCCGAAAGTTGTTTCTAACAAAAATATTAACCAGGAGATAGTTGTTCCTTCTTTGTGTCCGAATCCAGTTTCAAAGAAGGAACGTTTGTTGCACAATTTGGATGTAGTTCGTGCTCTAAAATTCTATTTAGAGGCTACAAAGGATTTCAGACAAACATCTTCCTTGTTTGTTGTTTATTCTGGTAAAAGGAGAGGTCAAAAAGCAACTTCTACCTCTCTCTCTTTTTGGCTTAAAAGCATCATCCGATTGGCTTATGAGACTGCCGGACGGCAGCCTCCTGAAAGAATCACAGCTCACTCCACTAGGGCTGTGGCTTCCACATGGGCCTTCAAGAACGAGGCTTCTGTTGATCAGATATGTAAGGCAGCGACTTGGTCTTCACTGCACACTTTTACCAAATTTTACAAATTTGATACTTTTGCTTCTTCTGAGGCTATTTTTGGGAGAAAGGTTTTGCAAGCCGTGGTGCCTTCCATCTAGGTGACCTGATTTGCTCCCTCCCATCATCCGTGTCCTAAAGCTTTGGTATTGGTTCCCACAAGTAAGGATGACGCCGTGGACCGGACACACCTATGTTGGAGAAAACAGAATTTATGCTTACCTGATAAATTACTTTCTCCAACGGTGTGTCCGGTCCACGGCCCGCCCTGGTTTTTTAATCAGGTCTGATGAATTATTTTCTCTAACTACAGTCACCACGGTATCATATGATTTCTCCTATGCATATTCCTCCTTTACGTCGGTCAAATGACTGGGGAAGGCGGAGCCTAGGAGGGATCATGTGACCAGCTTTGCTGGGCTCTTTGCCATTTCCTGTTGGGGAAGAGAATATCCCACAAGTAATGATGACGCCGTGGACCGGACACACCGTTGGAGAAAGTAATTTATCAGGTAAGCATAAATTCTGTTTTTTGTATTGGAAAAAGTTCCGATCAGATCTGAGCTGAAAGCGGGAAAATCACCCATACAGTGCATGGACAGCAATGGCTCCAGTAATCACAATCCTCCTAAACATGGGTTTTGCATTTTATTTTGGCTGTTTTAGAAGATGAGATAAATGGAAGCCACTTTCTTCTTATGGAAATTAATTTCCCGCATTGTCCTTCTTTAGATGAAAATTTTTGCAAACAAAAAAATGTTTTCTTAATTAATTAAATAGTCATCAAAATGTTTTCAACATAATGAAAGTTTAAAAACATAATTGTTCAAATATTCCCAGCATAGCTATAATTCCTATATACAAATTACATTCCGATTTTATAACATTTATGAATACCACTATAACCAATTCCAAAACACACACGGACGACATTAAACCCATTAACTTATTTGATATATCGGTAATAGGCATCCATTATCAGCAGATCTGAGTGCCCTTTCGGGAAAATGCAGATAAAATTAAATATTTCTCTTGTATGGTGTATCCAGTCCACGGATCATCCATTACTTGTGGGATATTCTCATTCCCAACAGGAAGTTGCAAGAGGACACCCACAGCAGAGCTGTAATATAGCTCCTCCCCTAACTGTCTTAGCCAGTCATTCTCTTGCAACTCTCAACAAGCAAGGACGTTGTAGGAGAGAGTGGTTAAATATAGCTAGTTTATTTTCTTCAATCAAAAGTTTGTTATTTTTAAATAGTACCGGAGTTGTGCTATTTTATCTCAGGCAGTAAATAGAAGAAGAATCTGCCTGAGGTTTCTATGATCTTAGCAGGTTGTAACTAAGATCCATTGCTGTTCTCACATATGTCTGAGGGGATTACACAGATGAGGTAACTTCAGCGAGAGAATGACGTGCAGTTTATTCTGCTATCTGGTATGTGCAGTTATAATTTTTTCTAGAGATGGAAAACACTAGAAAATGCTGCTGATACCGGATTAATGTAAGTTAAGCCTGCATACAGTGATTTAATAACGACTGTTATCATGCTTACTCCCAGGGATAATACCCTTATGATATTGCAATATAAAACGTTTGCTGGCATGTTTAATCGTTTTTATATATGCTTTGGTGATAAAACTTTATTGGGCCTAGTTTTTTCCACATGGCTGGCTTAAATTTTGACTAGAAACAGTTTTCCTGAGGCTTTCAACTGTTGTAGTATAAAAGTTACAGTTGGTGCAATTAAAATTACAAACTGTGACATCCAGCTTCCCTCAAAGGCCCTCTGAATGCTATAGGACATCTCTAAAGGGCCCAAAGGCTTTCCAAAGTCGTTTATTGGGGAAGGTAGGGCCACAGCTTGCTGTGGCAGTTGGTTGTGACTGTTAAAAAACGTCTATTTCATTTTTTTGATCAGTTTTTTGAACTAAGGGGTTAATCATCCATTTGCAAGTGGGTGCAATGCTCTGTTAGCCTATTATACACAATGTAAAAATTTCGTTTGATTTACTGCATTTTTTCACTGTTTTTCAAATTCTGCCAAAATTTGTTTCTCTTAAAGGCACAGTACCGTTTTTTTATATTTGCTTGTTAACTTGATTTAAAGTGTTTTCCAAGCTTGCTAGTCTCATTGCTAGTCTGTATAAACATGTCTGACATAGAAGAAACTCCTTGTTTATTATGTTTAAAAGCCATGGTGGAACCCCCTCTTAGAATGTGTACCAAATGTACTGATTTCATTTTATGCAATAAAGATCATTTTCTGTCTTTAAAAAATTTATCACCAGAGGAATCTGACGAGTGGGAAGTTATGCCGACTAACTTTCCCCACGTGTCAGACCCTTTGACTCCCGCTTAAGGGACTCACGCTCAAATGGCGCCAAGTACATCTAGGGCGCCCATAGCGTTTACTTTACAAGACATGGCAGCAGTCATGGATAATACACTGTCAGCGGTATTAGCCAGACTACCTGAACTTAGAGGTAAGCGAGATAGCTCTGGGGTGAGACAAAATGCAGAGCATACTGACGCTTTAAAAATCATGTCTGATACTGCCTCACAATATGCAGAAGCTGAGGAAAGAGAGCTTCAGTCAGTGGGTGATGTTAATGACTCAGGAAAGATACCTGATTCTAATATTTCTACATTTAAATTTAAGCTTGAACACCTCTGCGTGTTGCTTAGGGAGGTTTTTGCTGCTCTGAATGACTGTGATACCATTGCAGTGCCAGAGAAATTGTGTAGACTGGATAAATACTTTGCAGTGCCGGTGTGTACTGATGTTTTTCCAAATACCTAAAAGGTTTACAGAAATTATTAATAAGGAATGGGATAGACCAGGTGTGCCGTTCTCTTCCCCTCCTATTTTTAGAAAAATGTTTCCAATAGACGCCACCACACTGGACTTATGGCAGACAGTCCCTAAGGTGGAGGGAGCAGTTTCTACTCTAGTAAAGCGTACTACCATCCCTGTCGAGGACAGTTGTGCTTTTTTTTTAGATCCAATGGATAAAAAATTAGAGGCTACCTTAAGAAAATATTTATTCAACAAGGTTTTATCCTACAGCCCCTTGCATGCATTGCCCCTGTCACTGCTGTTGCGGCGTACTGGTTTGAGTCTCTGGAAGAGGCTTTACAGGTAGAGACTCCATTGGATGACATACTTGGCAAACTTAGAGCACTTAAGCTAGCCAATTCTTTTATTCTGATGCCATTGTTCATTTGACTAAACTAACGGCTAAGAATTCTGGTTTTGCTATACAGGCGTGCAGAGCGCTATGGCTTAGATCATGGTCAGCTGACGTGACTTCAAAATCTAAGCTACTTAACATTCCCTTCAAGGGGCAGACCCTATTCGGGCCTGGTTTGAAGGAGATTATTGCTGATATCACTGGAGGAAAAGGTCATGCCCTTCCTCAGGACAGGTCCAAATCTAGGGCCAAACAGTCTAATTTTCGTGCCTTTCGAAACTTCAAGGCAGGTGCGGCATCAACTTCCTCTAATGCTAAACAAGAGGGAACTTTTGCTCAATCCAAGACGGTCTGGAGACCAATCCAGACCTGGAAAAAAGGTAAGCAGGTCAAAAAGCCTGCTGCTGCCTCTAAGACAGCATGAAAGAACGGCCCCCTATCCGGTAACGGATCTAGTAGGGGGCAGACTTTCACTCTTCGCCCAGGCGTGGGCAAGAGATGTTCAGGATCCCTGGGCGTTGGAAATTATATCCCAGGGATATCTACCGGACTTCAAAGCTTCTCCCCCAAAAGGGAGATTTCACCTTTCACAATTATCTGCAAACCAGATAAAGAGAGAGGCATTCTTACACTGTGTACGAGACCTCCTAGTTATGGGAGTGATCCATCCAGTTCCAAAGGAGAACAGGGACAGGGTTTTTACTCAAATCTGTTTGTGGTTCCCAAAAAAGAGGGAACCTTCAGACCAATTTTGGATCTAAAGATCTTAAACAAATTCCTCAAAGTTCCATCATTCAAGATGGAAACTATTCGTACCATCCTACCAATGATCCAGGAGGGTCAATATATGACTACAGTGGATCTAAAGGATGCTTATCTTCACATTCCGATACACAAAGATCATCATCGGTTTCTCAGGTTTGCCTTTCTAGACAGGCATTACCAGTTTGTAGCTCTTCCCTTTGGATTAGCTACAGCCCCAAGAATCTTTACAAAGGTTCTCGGGTCGCTTCTGGTGGTCCTAAGACCGCGGGGCATAGCAGTAGCCCCTTATTTAGATGACATCCTGATACAGGCGTCAAACTTCCAAATTGCCAAGTCTCATACGGACGTAGTACTGGCATTTCTGAGGTTGCATGGGTGGAAAGTGAACGAGGAAAAGAGTTCTCTATCCCCACTCACAAGAGTTTCCTTTCTAGGGACTCTGATAGATTCTGTAGAAATGAAAATTTACCTGACGGAGTCCAGGTTATCAAAGCTTCTAAATTCCTGCCGGGTTCTTCATTCCATTCCACGCCCCTTCGGTGGCTCAGTGTATGGAAGTAATCGGCTTAATGGTAGCGGCAATGGACATATTGCCGTTTGCACGCTTACATCTCAGACCGCTGCAACTATGCATGCTCAGTCAGTGGAACGGGGATTACACAGATTTGTCCCCTCAACTGAATCTGGACCAAGAGACCAGGGATTCTCTTCTCTGGTGGCTATCTCGGGTCCATCTGTCCAAAGGTATGACCTTTCGCAGGCCAGATTGGACAATTGTAACAACAGATGCCAGCCTTCTAGGTTGGGGTGCAGTCTGGAATTCCCTGAAGGCTCAGGGATCGTGGACTCAGGAGGAATCTCTCCTTCCAATAAATATTCTAGAACTAAGAGCGATATTCAATGCTCTTCAGGCTTGGCCTCAGTTAGCAACTCTGAGGTACATCAGATTTCAGTCGGACAACATCACGACTGTAGCTTACATCAACCATCAAGGGGGAACAAGAAGTTCCCTAGCGATGTTAGAAGTTTCAAAAATAATTCGCTGGGCAGAGATTCACTCTTGCCACCTATCAGCTATCCATATCCCAGGTGTAGAGAACTGGGAGGCGGATTTTCTAAGTCGTCAGACTTTTCATCCGGGAGAGTGGGAACTCCATCCGGAGGTTTTTGCACAACTGATTCATCGTTGGGGCAAACCAGAACTGGATCTCATGGCGTCTCACCAGAACGCCAAGCTTCCGTGTTACGGATCCAGGTCCAGGGATCCCAAGGCGACACTGATAGATGCTCTAGCAGCGCCCTGGTCTTTCAACCTGGCTTATGTGTTTCCACAGTTTCCTCTGCTCCCTCGACTGATTGCCAAGATCAAGCAGGAGAGAGCATCAGTGATTCTGATAGCACCTGCGTGGCCACGCAGGACCTGGTATGCAGATCTAGTGGACATGTCATCCTTTCCACCATGGTCTCTGCCTCTGAGACAGGACCTTCTACTTCAGGGTCCTTTCAACCATCCAAATCTAATTTCTCTAAGGCTGACTGCCTGGAGATTGAACACTTGATGTTATCAAAGCGTGGCTTCTCCGAGTCAGTTATTGATACCTTAATACAGGCACGAAAGCCCGTCACCAGGAAAATTTAACATAAGATATGGCGTAAATATTTTTATTGGTGTGAATCCAAGGGTTACTCATGGAGTAAGGTCAGAATTCCCAGGATATTATCTTTTCTCCAAGAAGTTTTGGAAAAAGGATTGTCAGCTAGTTCCTTAAAGGGACAGATTTCTGCTCTGTCTATTCTTTTGCACAAGCGTCTGGCAGATGTTCCAGACGTTCAGGCATTTTGTCAGGCTTTAGTTAAAATCAAGCCTGTGTTTAAACCTGTTGCTCCACCATGGAGCTTAAATTTTTGTTCTTAAGGTTCTTCAAGGAGTTCCATTTGAACCTCTTCATTCCATAGATATCAAACTTTTATCTTGGAAAGTTCCTTTTTTGGTAGCTATTTCCTCAGCTCGTAGAGTCTCTGAGCTATCTGCCTTATAATGTGATTCTCCTTATCTCATTTTTCATACGGATAAGGTAGTCCTGCGTACCAAACCTGGGTTTTTACCTAAGGTGGTATCTAACAAGAATATCAATCAAGAGATTGTTGTTCCATCCTTGTGTCCTAATCCTTCTTCGAAGAAGGAACGTCTATTACACAATCTGGACGTGGTCCGTGCTTTAAAGTTTTACTTACAAGCTACTAAAGATTTTCGTCAAACATCTGCTTTGTTGTCTACTCTGGACAGAGGAGAGGTCAAAAAGCTTCGGCAACCTCTCTTTCTTTTTGGCTAAGAAGCATAATCCGCTTAGCCTATGAGACTGCTGGACAGCAGCCTCCTGAAAGGATTACAGCTCATTCCACTAGAGCTGTGGCTTACACTTGGGCCTTTAAAAATGAGGCTTCTGTTGAACAGATTTGCAAGGCGGCGACTTGGTCTTCGCTTCATACTTTTTCAAAATTTTACAAATTTGATACTTTTGCTTCTTTGGAGGCTATATTTGGGAGAAAGGTTTTACAGGCAGTGGTTCCTTCCATTTAAGTACCTGCCTTGTCCCTCCCTTCATCCGTGTACTTTAGCTTTGGTATTGGTATCCCACAAGTAATGGATGATCTGTGGATTGGATACACCATACAAGAGAAAACAGAATTTATGCTTACCTGATAAATTTATTTCTCTTGTGGTGTATCCAGTCCACGGCCCGCCCTGTCATTTTAAGGCAGGTAATTTTTAAATTTAAACTACAGTAACCACTGCACCCTATGGTTCCTCCTTTCTCGGCTTGTTTTCGGTCGAATGACTGGCTATGACAGTTAGGGGAGGAGCTATATTACAGCTCTGCTGTGGGTGTCCTCTTGCAACTTCCTGTTGGGAATGAGAATATCCCACAAGTAATGGATGATCCGTGGACTGGATACACCACAAGAGAAATAAATTTATCAGGTAAGCATAAATTCTGTTTTTATTGACTCCGGAAGATTGTGATCACTTTGTTCATGTAAAAAAAACAAGCCATTCCTTTTTTTCCAAAATTGGCGGGGGGGTCTGGTTTTCAAAAATTAAAAATAATAAGTACTTCAAACCCTTTTTTTTATTCAGGCTTTTTGGAAGATATTTTTACACAGTCCAATAATAAGTATATGATATGTTCTTCTGGTACAAAGTCATTAAAAAAACGCTTAAAATATAATTTAAAGGGATAGAAAGTTTAAAAAGGAAATTTGCATATGTGCATTTTAACTTGAAGCATTTTTGCAATATACTTAAATTAGCAAAAAATGCCTCTACTAAATGGTATTACTTTTTTTCAGTGGAAAACCCACATATCCTGTGAGGGCCTGTGTACCAGTATTCAACTACCACACTTTCTCAGAGGGTTAGCAGTAGCTTGTATGACACAAATGATGTGTACAACTTTCTGAGCAAGCATGGTGTTGAATACTGCTGCACGGGCCCTCACAGGATATGTAAGTATGCCTCTGAAAACAGTAATGACTTATTACTAGAAGCATTTTTGCTAATGGAAGTATATTACAAAAAAATGTATATTTCAAATTTAAATGCCCCTATGCACATTTCAATTTTGACCTTTCTATCCCTTTAATGTTTTGATCCTAAGGGTCAAATTTTTAAAACAGATTATCTTGGCATAAACATTTGTCACTGCAACCTTCCTCCCTCTTGTTCTCTTTCTGTTCCCAATTTTTTTTTCTTCCAATTCTTTACATGTTCCCATTTTATCAGCACTATCAGCGCAATATATGCCACACCTTGTATTGCTCACAACATCAATGTACTTTTCATATGTATATTTGTACACAGAAACAGCTTATGTTTCTTAAATACTATTGTCCAAAAGTGAAGCAGAAGTTATTTCAGCAATGTGTTATTAAAAAGTTACCTACTACTTTTAGCAAATTTAGTGAAAAATGTTCATAAATAGTTTTTTTGCGAAAATGGGCTGTGGTAACTTATATTTTGTCATTTTAAAATAGTCATCCGACTTCTGCTTCTTAAACTCTTTACCACCTCTAAGGTGGTGGAGAAAAATCACCCAAGCTCGTTTGTTCTGGGTGATTGGCAAGCCCTTCTCTAACGCAATTGGTCACGTGAGAGAAGGGGCCGATTTTACACACTCACTTGAGCGTGTAATGATACATACGGGCAGCGGACAAATAGAATCCGCTGCCCGTATGCCATGAAGCATGTACGCTCGCCATTAAGTACATGTGGGCCATAGCATTTACATATTATTACAATGAAAGTAAAGCAAATAAATTAAAAACAAATTGTAATTTCTTACCAGAAGCAGTAGCTCATCATAATTTTAAAAGTAATAAGAGCCTTAGTTATTGTAAAGTGTTATACTTTACTGTCTAGTAGTATTAACAGGCATGTTGTTGTTACTACTGGCAGTACATTTACTATTACAATGGAATATAGTCTTCACTTCTGCTGGAAAGTAAAGTTAATTTATTTAAAAAAAAATCTTTAGACCTATGTTGTAGTATGCTCTTCCTAATAAAAAAATTAAAAAAAAACTTTTTGCCATTAAGTAGTTTACTTTTTGGTTAAACCTTACTTTAAAGGGACATTAAACACTAAATTAATGCTAAATAGAAAGAAGCATTCAAAGAAAAGAGTAGTCTAAAAATAACATGTTGATGTGTTTTATAAAGTTACATTAGTTGTTTAAATAGTGACAAAATAAGTGTAAAGTTTTAATGCCTATAAAACAATGGGAGCTGACATTTTGTAACTTTGGTTTCTTTCTCTGCTGTGGCCAATTAGGGACAGTTATAAATAGGTCACTAGAGTGTGCAGCCAATTGCTGTGTGGAATGTAACAGTGTTCTGCACTTCCATTTCCAACCGGAACTGAAAAACTCACAATTTCAGAATGAAATTATAGGAAAAAGGGGAACATAAATAATATAAGTATATTGTAGAGTTATATATATATATATAACGAAACAAGAAAAAGGAAGCACTCGCCGGGACTTAAACAAAGAGTGATTTATTCACCCAGTATGGTAACGTTTCGGAGAATCTCCGAAACCTTACCGTACTGGTTGAATAAATCACTCTTTGTTTAAGTGCCGGCGAGTGCTTCCTTTTTCTTCTTTCGTTGTATGATGCTTTCAATACACCCCGGGCGGATTACAGATGTAAAGTGCGTGCGGAGCTCCCTGGACTGTTATAATAATTGGATACTTGTAAAGCGCACAACCTCGAACTTAATCGACTCGCGGCACTGATAACAGGTATATATATATACAAAATAGAATATTGCCGCACATCCACTTCTATATTATCAAAACATTTTAAATATTGCAAAAAATCACCTAAGCTCATATTTTAAAATTGGGATCTTAGTCACACAATATGGCCATATTTTGCTTAAGCCAGTCACCAACTTACAAGGTGTCCTAATGTTGACTGGTCCTAACACTGCAATGTGATGCCTTTCTGGGCTGTAACATTCCTGCTTTAACTATGTATCTAAGAATGAGCCTCTCTGGCTTTATACACACTTCCAATGTACTATAATGAGAGCACCTGAACACACACAATTTATAATTTTATATTACCATCTCAAAGTGTTTAATGTTTCTTTAATGGGTTTTTAAGTTAAAATAGTGTTGGACTACCTTGTAAAGCTATTAACAATAAATTGGTCTAAAACAATCCCTTGCATACAATTATGTACCCAAAAACTAAATTGTAACTCCTCCCTCTTTGCTAAAAGTTGAATCAACTTATTGGTAAGAAAGGATATTATGATTTATTTTAGTAACCAACTACTTTAGCTTAGTTTTTTTAGACTTACAGTATCTTTCAAAAGTAAGTACACCCCTCACATTTTTGTAAATATTTCATTATATATTTCCATGTGACAACACTGAAGAAATTACACTTTGCTACAATGTAAAGTAGTGAGTGTACAGACTGTATAACAGTGTACATTTGCTGTCCCTTCAAAATAACTCAACACACAGCCATTAATGTCTAAACTGTTGGCAACAAAAGTGAGTACAATATTGTGTCAATATTTTGTGTGGCCACAATTTTTTTTACAGCACTGCCGTAACCCTCTTGGGCATGGAGTTCACCAGAGCTTTACAGGTTGCCACTGGAGTCCTCTTCCACTCCTCGATGACAACATCACGGAACTGGTGGATGTTAGAGACCTTGCGCTCCTCCACCTTCCATTTGAGGATGCCCCACAGATGCTAAAAAGGGTTTAGGTCTGGAGACATGCTTGGCCAGTCCATCACCTTTACCCTCAGCTTCTTTAGCAAGGCAGTCTCCAAAGGGAGGGGATCATGCTCTGCTTCAGTATGTCAAAGTACATGTTGGCATTCATGGTTCCCTCAATGAACTGTAGCTTTCCAGTGCTGGCAGCACTCATACAGGCCCAGACTATGACACTCCCACCACCATGCTTGACTGTAGGCAAGACACACTTGTCTTTGTACTCCTCACCTGGTTGCCGCCACACACACTTGACACCATCTGAACAAAATAAGCTTATATTGGTCTCATCAGACCACAGGACATGGTTTCAGTATAATCCATGCCCTTAGTCTGCTTGTCTTCAGCAAACGGTTTGCGGACTTTCTTGTGCATCATCTTTAGAAGTGGCTTCCTTCTGGGATGACAGCCATGCAGACCAATGTAATGCAGTGTGCGGCGTATGGTTTGAGCACTGACAGGCTGACCCCCAATCCCTTCAACCTCTGCAGCAATGCTGGCAGCACTCATATGTGCACATGCCCTCAACTTCTTTGGTCAACCATGGCGAAGCCTGTTCTGAGTGGAACCTGCCCTGTGAAACTTCTGTATGGTCTTGCCCACCGTGCTGCAGCTCAGTTTCAGGGTCTTGGCAATCTTCTTATAGCCTAGGCCATCTTTAGCAACAATTCTTTTTTTCAGATCCTCTGAGAGTTCTTTGCCATGAGGTGCCATGTTAAACTTTCAGTGACCAGTATTCGAGAGTGTGAGAGCGATAACCCCACATTTAACACACCTGCTCCACATTCACACCTGAGACCTTTTAACACTAACAAGTCACATGACACTGGGGAGGGAAAATGGCTAATTGGGCCCAATTTGGACATTTTCACTTAGGGCTGTACTCACTTTTGTTGCCAACGGTTTAGACATTAATGGCTGTGTGTTGAGTTATTTTAAGGGGACAGCAAAATTACACTGTTATACAGGCTGTACACTCACTACTTTACATTGTAGCAAAGTGTCATTTCTTCAGTGTTGTCACATGAAAATATATAATAACATATTTACAAAAATGTGAGGGGCGTACTCACTTGTGTGAGATACTGAGGAAAAGAGTTACTCAGTCTTTCTACACATAAATTACTTCCATCAGTTAGTTTTACAGAAAGAGAATGATCAGCTTTGTTGTAATGCATATATCTTGAAGTTATATTATAACAATTTTTGTAAGTATACTATATATAAACACTTAAACACAGCATTACAAAAAATCTGCAGAAAATATATATTTATAGGCATGTTAAATTGTAATGTTGTTAGCAAAACTTGCAGGTAGTTTAAGAGCAGTCCTAGTGATACACCCCTGGCAAATCCTCTTGATTATGTTTATCTGGTCTGCGATCACTGCTTAGCTGTTTCAAGCCATCTGTAAAATATGTTAAATGCACTCTGGCTTGAGCAGTGGAAAAAAACTAAATTTTTCTGAGGTAATTACAGAGAAAATAGGCAAAATAAATGATCAATGTACATTGCATATTTTTTAGCTTTGCTTAATTAAATCATTTATGGGATATTTTATATCAAGTTGAATGTCCCTTTGAGACTTATGATCTTATAAGCAGGATAACAGCAAGGATATCTGTGCTTTATTCTCTATATATACTTTTCGCAAGAACTTTCATTGTCGCAGTAAGTATGTAACATCATCATGCATATTTATTTTTTTACATCAGACACTGAAATTGTTAATGTAATGAGCGTAATATATTTTGTTTTATTACGCCAACATATTAACATTCCATAAAAGGTAGACATGTTTCATTTTCAGTTCCATTTAAAATATTGATGTACTATATCCATGTACTCATCCTTCTATATTTTATTTATCAATTGTAAATATATTCTCTAGAGACAGTCCTAATGTATTTATGCTGTCTCACTTCATCATATAACTATCACATTTAATATTTGTACTTATTTCTACAGACATAAAATTGAAATAAAACAAAAAAAAAAACTCTGCAACTCCACATCACAAATGATAGCAATTGACCTTTTTTATATAGGTACAATCAATTTAACTGACAAAACATCATTTAAAAATGAAAAAAGTCATAATGATTACTGAACCTACGTTTAAAGATGTGCAAAGACTGAAGTTTGAAATCTAATGCAATAAATCCCTGGTAAAACCTAATGAGTCATATTCGCTAAGAGTGCTACCAATTAGAAAATGGAATGCTATCGTTAGCGAATATATCATTATTGTCTGCCTGGCTTTGAACAAAATAACACTGGATAATATTAATATAAAGAAATTGTGAATGAGTCATCTTATTGAATTGCCTGCATTGTCTGGTGCCTGTAATTTGGTGTTTACATTTTAATCATCCGCATGTTAGTCTTTAGATAAAATTGTTCATTAACACTCATTCACGTTTTATCATTAGTATTGTATGTATGTATGTTAATGTGTGTTGAAAGATTATGACCCATTTACTAAATGATGTTACCTGCCAGTGAGTGTTGACAACAAAGATGTGTTGTGGCTTAACCTTTCTAGTAAATATGGGTCTGTCTATTTTTTATTATAATTCTATATAATATTCATTTTTTTTCTTCTCTTTAGCATGCCCACCTTTCTCAGGTTTCGCCATGCCACTAGCAGGTTTTTTTTCTATGTTTTTTTTTTTGTTAAATTTATCCATTTTAATATATTTTTTGTTATTGCTCCTTTCATGCTTTGCTCCATTAGTAGAAAATAGGGTGACATTTTTTTTTTTTTTTTTAAATCACTCCATTTTGTGAAACAAATGTGTTTATGTGTGTGTTTCAGCAATAATCACTTTCTTTCTTATGTTATATTACATGGGTTCTGACTGATTCTCTCTCTCTCATTCTTTTGTACTAGGTGGTTGTGAATGCCCTAATTGGAGCTATTCCATCCATCATGAATGTGCTTCTGGTTTGTCTAATATTCTGGCTAATTTTTAGCATAATGGGAGTTAACATGTTTTCTGGAAAATATGGATACTGTGTCAATACCACAGATGAATACAGATATGACCCATATGAAGTTAACAACATGACAGAATGTCTTATAAAACTAGCAAATAATGAAACTGTCAGATGGAAAACTGTCAAAGTCAACTTTGATAATGTGGGTTTCGGCTATCTTTCTTTGCTTCAAGTGGTAAGATATACAAATATATAGTACTATTCTATAACATTATATGAATCTTTTAAATAATATTGCGAGTGACTTACATTCTGCAGTTTTACAGTGAATTGAAAGCCCAAGCAATAAAAAGCAAACACCGACATTATTAGTTATTTCCATTTAATTTTTAAACATAGTCAACTAATCCAGTCAAAGAATAATTTAGCAAAGGAAATATTGCATTATTTATCCATTGATGTTTTAAAATAATAAATGTACCTATTGGTATATTACTGTTTTATTTAGTTATTAACATACGGTATGTAGTATATGTTAGATTTTGCTTAATATAATTACAATGTTAAACATATTTAGAAATACATTTCCATTTGACTGCACATAAAACTTGATGCTTAAACACATTGCTGAAATATTTAGTAATGTAGGTCCATTGCTGAAAGTGTTCAATTAATAATTAAGCAAAATATTCCACAGGCGACATTTAAAGGATGGATGGACATCATGTATGCTGCAGTTGACTCAAGAAAGGTTAGTACAATGTTTTTGATAACTGTGCCCAGATTCTACATTGGTCAAAACATATAGATCTGCTAGCAGACTACAGACTATCACAGGGCTGTGTATGTTCACCTGCAGTTAGAAGTGTTTCTATGACCTTAAATTAAAGGGAACTTGCACACTAGATTTTTCATTGCATGAATGCTTTGTAGGTAAGCCATTTACAGTATATAGCCCATCTAGGAATGTTTTTTAACAATGTATAGTTTTGTTTATTTTTTAATAACATTGTGCTGATTTTCAGACTCCTAACCTGCTCTTCCTGCTTCCTCAGCCCTTTTCAATGGGTGTCCCAGCCTAACCTCATTAACAGTTCTAAAATGTTTTATACTGGATTTTTAGATCAGTATCTGTGCATATGTTTCTTTATAGTAGTGTCTATTTTGTGCAGTTATATAAAAATTGGTGTATACTGCCCCTTTAATGTCTTCTATTAATTTCCATTAAATGTATTGATCTGGAAAAGAAAATGCTTGGGGCCAGGCATTGTATTAGCGTCCATTTACCAAATGAAAATTTAAATTGAACACTATTGGTGTAATCATTATTTGCCTGTAGTTCGAGCATACCAACATGTAAACTATAACTAATCTTCAGCAAAAATATGTTTTAAAAATGAACCAATGAAAAAAGAATATGTCAACAGCTTCACTAGATCTATTATAGATACAACACATAACAAGCTAAAACAAGTCTTAAAGTATATAAAACCAAAAGGAAAAATAATTTGAATGTTAATCTTGCTTGGTTCGACTTGCAGTAAAACATGTTAAATATAAAGAGTGTTGTCAAATAAATAGAATCATCAAGTTAACGTAGATTATTTAAAATAAATAAAGTGTTATTTCAATTTAGGAAGATGGGTGCTAGGTACAGAACAACTTTCAGATTTTATGGATCATATTATTATCATTATTATCATTTATTTGTATAGCGTTGCCAAATTCTGTAGCGCATATCTTTTCTACATTGTTTTTAACTTACCAATTAGCTAATTATTTAAAAAAGGGAGAACTTAAATGTAAATTGTAATACTTTGAATGAACTGGAATTTTAAATGTAGCTGCTTCAGTTATGTTTAGCTTTAAGTTTTTAAGTTTAAAGGCAGAGTAAATTATTTAGTTTCTAAATGTAAAATATTTCACACAAATACCCCCAAAGTAATGTCCCCTAAATTAATTCATAACAAACACAATTGTTTTTGCATAGTACACCCATCAATTTTGTAAAGTAGATTTACAGATATATTTATTTTGAATTGATTGTTTTTAACAATAAATAATAATTTAATATTTTGCAGGTTGAAGAACAACCTAAATATGAAGACAATCTATATATGTATCTTTACTTTGTTATCTTTATCATATTTGGATCATTTTTTACCCTCAACCTCTTTATTGGTGTCATCATTGATAACTTTAATCAGCAAAAGAAAAAGATAAGTATTAAAAATTGAAGAATAATTACAGAAAACAACAATGGATCATATGTTTTATTTCAATAGTTAACGTTTATTATTTTTGTTTAATGGGTCTCACAGAAAACAATATTTATCAATAGGTACTGTAAATAATACTCAAAGGTTTAATTAAAAAAAAAACGAAAAATGTTATATCTGCATTTAACCGCTTATTTTTTTATGTAGTCCAGGACATAGCTGAACTGTTCATTTGTCTGCCAGCTTTTGACAGTACCCATGCTAAATATTATGATATCTTACAAATGTTTAGCTTGATGTCCGGAGTAATTGCTAATCAGTAACTAGGCACTCTGTATTTAAAAAATGGGTCATTAATTCCCTGTAATCTATAATTCTGTGAGCTTTCTATATATATTTGTGTATATCTTAACAAGTGAATAGTATGCAAGGAAGATACAGTTTAAATATACTATTTTTATACACTGTGCGTAAGGCCTGGTAAGAAGTAATGTGCTGCTCGCAAACAGTATTGTTCAACTCATAATTTTTAAAATTTGGCCTTCTAAATATGTGATAGAAAGTAAGAAATATAATTTTGTGTCAGATTCTTAATTTCTTTAGAGAAGGAGCACAAGCCCAATTTTAGAAAGCAATCTTTGAAAAGGGCTTATACTTGGACTGAATGGTAAACTTTTGTTGTATCATAGAGTGTATTACATTGGAACCATACCCCTAAGGCTTGGGATAGACATGAAAGAGGCATGTACTTTCATATATATCCTATTTTCCTTTTTTTTTTTTTAAATATATATATATATCATTTTTTTTTATTTGATGTCTATTTAGAATGTACTTTTAATACACTACTTCTTTGTTAAGGTCACTTATCGTCACGTAGGCCAGTCTTGTAGTTTCCTAATCACTTTGTTCCATGGTTGTCTCGGTTTATCTTTTCCAAAATTCTCAGATTCAGTGTGGGAGGTTATAAAACTTCTGTCTAGTCACCTTTCACATATCTCCCTTTGATGCTCTCATTTGGGCTTACAAAGTGATATCTATCTCCAAAACACTGAAACTACCATGCTTTCAGCTTTAATCTCTTATATGTAATGTGGTTTACAACACTGTGAAATCCCTCAAATGCCTCTTCTTTCCAACATTTTCACACTCTCCTGCTACCACACAGTTCAAATGTACAGTAACTGCTATTTATATGGTTTCCTTTTTAGTCAGTCTCAATATTTAAAAAAAGCAAGATACTTCCAAAGTTCTTTTCCACTGATTTATTCTACTTAAGAAAATATAAATTATAATGTATTCTAATAAGTGTTCCAAAATCTCTCTTCTTCTCCACTTCCTTAAATGACTGAAATCTAATAAAACATTTTTACAAAAATAAGTAAACACAACATATCCTAACAACATGATAAACACTGAGAATGTCAGATGATTTACTTCTGCAGCAGAATAACATAATTTATGTTAGAACTTACCTGATAAATTCATTTCTTTCATATTAGCAAGAGTCCATGAGCTAGTGACGTATGGGATATACATTCCTACCAGGAGGGGCAAAGTTTCCCAAACCTTAAAATGCCTATAAATACACCCCTCACCACACCCACAATTCAGTTTAACGAATAGCTAAGAAGTGGGGTGATAAAAAAGGAGCGAAAGCATCAAAAAAATAAGGAATTGGAATAATTGTGCTTTATACAAAAAATCATAACCACCACAAAAAAGGGTGGGCCTCATGGACTCTTGCTAATATGAAAGAAATGAATTTATCAGGTAAGTTCTTACATAAATTATGTTTTCTTTCATGTAATTAGCAAGAGTCCATGAGCTAGTGACGTATGGGATAATAAATACCCAAGATGTGGAACTTCCACGCAAGAGTCACTAGAGAGGGAGGGATAAAATAAAGACAGCCAATTCCGCTGAAAAATTAATCCACTACCCAAATCCAAAAAGTTTCAATTTTTATAATGAAAAAAAGCTAAGTCTAACCCTAACACTAACACCCCCCTAAATTAAATATAATTTTAATCTAACAAAATTTATTAACTCTTATTAAATAAATTATTCCTATTTAAAGATAAATACTTACCTGTAAAATAAACCCTAATATAGCTACAATATAAATTATAATTATATTATAGCTATTTTAGGATTAATATTTATTTTACAGGTAACTTTGTATTTATTTTAACCAGGTACAATAGCTATTAAATAGTTAAGAACTATTTAATAGCTAAAATAGATAAAATAATTACAAATTTACCTGTGAAATAAATCCTAACCTAAGTTACAATTAAACCTAACACTACACTATCAATAAATTAATTAAACAAAATACCTATAATTATCTACAATTAAACCTAACACTACACTATCAATAAATAAATTAAATACAATTCCTACAAATAAATACAATGAAATAAACTAACTAAAGTACAAAAAATAAAAAAGAACTAAGTTACAAAAAATAAAAAAATATTTACAAACATTAGAAATATATTCCAACAATTTTAAACTAATTACACCTACTCTAAGCCCCCTAATAAAATAACAAAGCCCCCCAAAATAAAAAAATGCCCTACCCTATTCTAAATTACTAAAGTTCAAAGCTCTTTTACCGTACCAGCCCTGAACAGGGCCCTTTGCGGGGCATGCCCCAAGAAGTTCAGCTTTTTTGCCTGTAAAAAAAACATACAATACCCCCCCCCCCCCAACATTACAACCCACCACCCACATACCCCTAATCTAACCCAAACCCCCCTTAAATAAACCTAACACTAAGCCCCTGAAGATCTCCCTACCTTGAGTCATCTTCACCCAACCGAGCCAAATTCTTCATCCAAGCGGAGCAAGAAGAGGTCCTCCATCCTGTAGAAGTCTTCATCCAAGCGGGGCAGAAGAGGTCTTCCATCCGATTGAAGTCTTCATTCAAGAGGCATCTTCTATCGTCATCCATCCGGAGTGGAGCGGCAGCCTCCTGAAGACCTCCGACGCGGAACATCCATCCTGGCCGACGACTGAACGACGAATGACAGTTCCTTTAAATGACGTCATCCAAGATGGCGTCCCTCGAATTCCGATTGGCTGATAGGATTCTATCAGCCAATCGGAATTAAGGTAGGAATATTCTGATTGGCTGATGGAATCAGCCAATCAGAATCAAGTTCAATCCGATTGGCTGATCCAATCAGCCAATCAGATTGAGCTCGCATTCTATTGGCTGTTCCGATCAGCCAATAGAATGCAAGCTCAATCTGATTGGCTGATTCAATCAGCCAATCAGATTTTTCCTACCTTAATTCCGATTGGCTGATAGAATCCTATCAGCCAATCGGAATTCGAGGGACGCCATCTTGGATGACGTCATTTAAAGGAACCGTCATTCGTCGTTCAGTCGTCGGCCAGGATGGATGTTCCGCGTCGGAGGTCTTCAGGATGCTGCCGCTCCACTCCGGATGGATGACGATAGAAGATGCCTCTTGGATGAAGACTTCAATCGGATGGAAGACCTCTTCTGCCCTGCTTGGATGAAGACTTCTACCGGATGGAGGACCTCTTCTTGCTCCGCTTGGATGAAGAATTTGGCTCGGCTGGGTGAAGACGACTCAAGGTAGGGAGATCTTCAGGGGCTTAGTGTTAGGTTTATTTAAGGGGGGTTTGGGTTAGATTAGGGGTATGTGGGTGGTGGGTTGTAATGTTGGGGGGGGGTATTGTATGCTTTTTTTTACAGGCAAAAGAGCTGAACTTCTTGGGGCATGCCCCGCAAAGGGCCCTGTTCAGGGCTGGTAAGGTAAAAGAGCTTTGAACTTTAGTAATTTAGAATAGGGTAGGGCATTTTTTTATTTTGGGGGGCTTTGTTATTTTATTAGGGGGCTTAGAGTAGGTGTAATTAGTTTAAAATTGTTGTAATATATTTCTAATGTTTGTAAATATTTTTTTATTTTTTGTAACTTAGTTCTTTTTTATTTTTTGTACTTTAGTTAGTTTATTTCATTGTATTTATTTGTAGGAATTGTATTTAATTTATTTATTGATAGTGTAGTGTTAGGTTTAATTGTAGATAATTATAGGTATTTTATTTAATTAATTTATTGATAGTGAAGTGTTAGGTTTAATTGTAACTTAGGTTAGGATTTATTTCACAGGTAAATTTGTAATTATTTTAACTATTTTAGCTATTAAATAGTTCTTAACTATTTAATAGCTATTGTACCTGGTTAAAATAAATACAAAGTTACCTGTAAAATAAATATTTATCCTAAAATAGCTATAATATAATTATAATTTATATTGTAGCTATATAAGGATTTATTTTACAGGTAAGTATATAGCTTTAAATAGGAATAATTTATTTAATAAGAGTTAATTTATTTTGTTAGATTAAAATTATATTTAATTTAGGGGGGTGTTAGTGTTAGGGTTAGACTTAGCTTTAGGGGTTAATACATTTATTAGAATAGCGGTGAGCTCCAGTCGGCAGATTAGGGGTTAATAATTGAAGTTAGGTGTCGGCGATGTTAGGGAGGGCAGATTAGGGGTTAATACTATTTATTATAGGGTTAGTGAGGCGGATTAGGGGTTAATAACTTTATTATAATAGCGGTGCGGTCCGGTCGGCAGATTAGGGGTTAATAAGTGTAGGCAGGTGGAGGCGACGTTGGGGGGGGCAGATTAGGGGTTAATAAATATAATATAGGGGTCGGCGGTGTTAGGGGCAGCAGATTAGGGGTAAATAGGGATAATGTAAGTAGCGGCGGTTTACGGAGCGGCAGATTAGGGGTTAATAATAATATGCAGGGGTCAGCAATAGCGGGGGCGGCAGTAAAGGGGTTAATAAGTGTAAGGTTAGGGGTGTTTAGACTCGGGGTACATGTTAGAGTGTTAGGTGCAGACGTAGGAAGTGTTTCCCCATAGGAAACAATGGTGCTGCGTTAGGAGCTGAACGCGTTTTTTTCAGCTCAAACAGCCCCATTGTTTCCTATGGGGGAATCGTGCACGAGCACGTTTTTGAGGCTGGCCGCGTCCGTAAGCAACTCTGGTATCGAGAGTTGCAGTTGCGTTAAATATGCTCTGCGCTCCTTTTTTGGAGCCTAACGCAGCCTTTCTGTGGACTCTCAATACCAGAGTTATTTTTATGGTGCGGCCAGAATAAAGCCAGCGTTAGCTACGCGGGTCCTTACCAACAAAACTCTAAATCTAGCCGTAAGAATCTTACCAAAGAAGTCTTAGTAAAAGACAATAATTCCTCCCTAATGTTGATAGAAATCACAACTTTAGGTAAAAATTGAAATGAGGATAGCAAAAACCACCTTATCCTGATGAAAAAATCAGAAAAAGGAGACTCACAAGAAAGAACAGATAATTAAAAATTGTTCTAGCTGAAGAGATGTCTAAAAAGAACAATACTTTCCATGAAAGTAAATAATGTCTAGAGAAAACATATGCTCAAATAGAAGATCCTGTAAAGCCTTTAGAACCAAATTAAAACTCCAAGGAGGAGGAATTGGCTTAATGACAGGTTTGATAAGAACCAAAGCCTGAACAAAATAATGAATAACAGGAAGGAACACTGCCTTACCCTGATGAAAAATCAGAAAAGGAGATCCACAAGAAAGAGCAGAAAACTCAGAAACTCTTCTAGCAGAAGAGATAACCAAAAGGAACAATACTTTCCAAGAAGGTAATTTTAATGTCCAGAGAACGCAAAGGTTCAAACGGAGGAGCCTGTAAAGCCCTCAGTACCAAATTGAGACTCCAAGGAGGAGATATTGATTTAATGACAGGCTTGATACAAACCAAAACCTGTACAAAACAATGAATATCCGAATGAGTAGCAATCTGTCTGTGAAAAAGAACAGAAAGAGTAGAGATTTGTCCTTTCAAATAACTTGCAGACAAAACCAACCTGAAAAATTTTAAAATTCTAGGAATTCTAAAAGAATGCCAAAATAATTTATGAGAAGAACACCAAGAAATGAAAGTCTTCCAAACTCGATAATAAATCTTTCTATAGACAGATTTACAAACCTGTAACATAGTATTAATCACTGAGTCAGAGAAACCTCTATGACTAAGAATCAAACGTTCAATCTCCATATCTTCAAATTAAATGATTTGAGATCCTGATGGAAAAATGGGCCTTGAGATAAAAGGTCTGGTCTTAACGGAAATATCCAAGGTTGGCAACTGGCCATCCGAATGAGATCTGCATACCAAAACCTGTGAGGCCATGCTGGAACCACCAGCAGTACAAACGAACGCTCCATTAGAATTTTTGAAGAACTAGAGGCGGAAGATATAGACAGAATGATAATTCCAAGGAAGTGTCAATGCATACGCTACTTCCACCTGAGGATCCCCGGACCTGAAATAGGCCCCTGGGAAATTCCTTGTTAAGACGAGAGGCCAACAGATCTATTTCTGGAAGCCCTCACATCTGAAATACATATCTGGGTAAAGACCATTCTCCCGGATGTAAAGCTTGATTAACAGAGATAATCCGCTTCCCAAACGTCTATACCTGGGAAAAGGACCCCAGAATTTAGATAGGAGCTGGATTTAGCCCAAGCATATATCCGAGATACTTTGTCACAGTCTAAAGACTGATAGTCACACCCTGATGATTGACATACACCACAGATGTGATAATGTCTGAAAAAAACAATAAACGTCTCTTGTTCAAAAGAAACCAACTGAAGAACTCTGGGAATGCACGGAGTTCCAAAATATCAAATGGTAATCTCGCCTCCTGAGATTTCCAAACCCCTTGTGCTGACAGAGAACCTCAGACAGCCTCCCAACCTAAAAGACTTGCATCTATAGAGATCATGGTCCAGGTTGAAAGAATCGAAGAGACCTGTAGAACTAAATGATTGTGATCTTAACCACCGAATCAAAGATAGATAAACATAGAATTCGAAGATTTAAAAAGTGAAATCCTAGAATCCCTGCACCATTATGCAGCATAAAAAAATGGAAAGGTTTTCTATGAAAATGAGCAAAGGGAAATGAATCCAATGCTGCAGCCATAAGACCTAAATTTCCATGCATATATAGCAACTGAAGGAAATAATAGAGACTGAAGGTACCGACAGACGGAACCCAATAAGAAAAAAAATCACTTATCTGTTAGAGACAAAGACAGTGACACAATCTATCGGGAAACCTAAAAAAGGTGACCCTTGTGTGAGGAATCAAGAGCTTTTGATAAAAAGATCCTCTAACCATGTCTTGAATAAACAAAATTGAATCATATGAGATTCCGTAGTCTCAGAAAATAAAAATAATCTGAATGAAAACAGAAATAAAGATATGCATCTATTGTATCTAATGAAAACAAATAATGCTCTCACTGACCAAAATAAGTCAGAATAGACCATATAAATACCAATCTAAAAGATGGTACATTTATATAATAAAAAGATTTTCTATCTTTGGAATAATGAATAGTTTGAATAAAACCCCAAAACCCAGATCCTAAAAATGGAACTGGAATAAATACCCCAGAAGATTCCAGATCTGAGCAGCGCTTGATCCTCAACAGGTGATCAACCGCACTTCAACATTACACAAAATATATGGGAATGAAACATATTAAGGAAAGTGTTAGCCTTACTGGAATAGCTGGAATATAATAGGGAGAAAAAGACTTCTCACAGACGGTTTTACTTCAAATTTTATTTTGTACCCAAAATCTAAGAATTTTGGACCGAATAGAACCAAAAAAACTTCTAAATAAAAACATGTTACTTGGGTAAGAATTTAGAATTTTGTTTAGTAAGAACAACCAAACTAAAATAAGCTTAAAGTTTTAGTCTAAGAACTTAATCTTGAAGCCCGGAGTAACAGTTAAGAATTGAATCCAATATGAATCAAATAATTGATTATCTTGTAAAAAAAGAAATAAGGATTTTTTAGAAATCACAAAATTTCTTCTAGCTAAAAACAGCTAAAGACATAGATTAAACCTCATTTGTGAAAATATTCAATAAAAATGAAGAAACAAATAAAATTATTAGCATGTTAATCCAGTTAAGGGACCAGAACACACCGGACTTGCATAAACAAAAATGCAAGACAACAAGACAAATGCAACAGCACCCAGTCTGAACCTCAAATGAGCAGTAGACTTTGTCCCTTAACAATGCTAAATAATACATAATCTGATACTTGATCTTTAAAGTAAACAGAAAAAATGGAGCAACATCATCAAATAAATTACAGGTCCAAGAAAAGTACCTGAAAATAAAAAAAATTCCTTAAATAGGATACAACCATTTAAAAAGAAAATAAATACTATTTTGCTATAGAAACAATAGCATAATTTAGCAGGAGAAGAGATAGCCCCATTAAATTGGAGAACCCTCAAAATTGAATTAAACTGCCGGCAAAGAATATAATATAAAACCTTTGAAGAAAATTGTCAGCCTATTCCATTCCCTAGTATGAAGGAATGGAAAAAACCTCTGAAGACACAGAAGATAAAATAAGCAGAAATAAAATGTTAGCTAGTTTTGAAAAAGAATTAGTTACCTCAATATCCAAAATAATCAACACCTTTTCAACAAAAAACAAATGTACTCTAATAAAAAATAAAAAAGTAGATTTGTTAGTGTCAATATCTGATGAAGAAAAGTTCTGAAAGAGAAAAAACATCATCAGAGAAGGATAATTCAGTATGTTGTTGGTCATTTGAAACTTCCTCAAAAAGAAGTTTGAAAAAAACCTAAAAAAATTTTAATAGAAGGCGCAAAGTCAGACAAAGCCTTAACCTAGAATCAGAAAAATATTCTTATAAATTTTCTAAGTATATCTTGTACATAAGATGTAAAAAGAAAAGCAATACATAAAGCATAACTACTAATTGATTCTGCAAGTAAAAGTTTATCATGATAACTTATTACAAACCATAGCTAAAGATAACGATTCATAACATTTAAAATAAATGAACTTAGCTTTGGTAGGACTTCTTAGTCAACAGGAATCCCTCAGTATGTTCTGATCCAGGAATAATTTATGGAAAATCTTGCAATATGTAATAGAAAAAAACAACATATAAAGCAAAATGATCAAATTCCTTAAATGACAGTTTCAGGAATGGGGAAAAATGCAAAACAAACAAGCCTCTAGCAACCAGAAGCAACAAAAAAGTGAGACTTAAATAATGTGAAAAAAAGTGGCGCCAAGTATGGCGCCCACATTTTTTGGCGCCAAGTATGACGCCCACACTTTTTGGCGCAAAAAAACGTCTGTAACACACATGCGTCAAAAATGACGCAACCACGTGTAAACTTCCGGCGTCAACTATGGTGCCGGAAATGACAAAATTTTGCGCCAAAAAAGTTTGTACCAAGAATGACGCAATAAATTGAAGCATTTTCTGCCCCCGCGAGCCTAACAGCCCGCAAGGAAAAAAGTCAATTAGAAAATTTCTTTAAGGTAAGAAAAAATATTTTATTCATATGCATTTTCCCAAATAATGAAACTGACAGTCTGAAAGAAGGAATACTGATTATCCTGAATCATGGCAAATATAAGTTTAAAGACATATATTTAGAACTTTACGTATAAAGTGCCCAACCATAGCTTAGAGTGTCACAAAAAATAAGACTTACTTACCCCAGGACACTCATCTACATATAGCAGATAGCCAAACCAGTACTGAAACGAGAATCAGTAGAGGTAATGGTATATAAGAGTATATCGTCGATCTGAAAAGGGAGGTAAGAGATGAATCTCTACGACCGATAACAGAGAACCTATGAAATAGATCCCGTAGAAGGAGACCATTGAATTCAAATAGGCAATACTCTCTTCACATCCCTCTGACATTCACTGCCCTCTGAGAGGAAAACCGGGCTCCAGCCTGCTGTGAAGCGCATATCAGCGTAGAATCTAGCACAAACTTACTTCACCACCTCCACGGGAGGCAAAGTTTGTAAAACTTAATTGTGGGTGTGGTGAGGGGTGTATTTATAGGCATTTTAAGGTTTGGGAAACTTTGCCCCTCCTGGTAGGAATGTATATCCCATACGTCACTAGCTCATGGACTCTTGCCAATTACATGAAAGAAATACTGTATTCTCTAATACATCTTTATTTATTTTTTATTTATTTATTTTTTTGCCTATTTCCTCCATTTCTTCCCTCCTCTGTTCCACTAACCATGGTTAAAAAAGGTTAAATTCCGTACCACTAGATTAAATATGTCTGTAGGACATTACCTTTCTTAATTCAGCTTTGCTCACTGACAGTATCATATCTATCTACTTAGTTTATTTGACTTTCTATATTTTTTCTTCCAAATACTCTCAGTTCAAATTATATGTTGGAAACCACTCATTTTGTATTTAGCCTTTATGCAACTTTCTATTAAGGCTTATTTGCTTCTAATTTATTCTTGCCACCAAAATATCCTGATTTGTATCTTTAGGTTCTGACAGGTTCTCTCTCAGGAGTAGAATCCTGAACTTTTCTACTATTGTGTATTGTTATGTTTTTATTAAATGAGACATTTGTTAATTGTACCAATGTTAATAGTATAGATAATGGTGAAGTATCTTTTTCATCATTATAACCAGTTTTGATTTTATTTTCTATAATTCGGAGGTCAAGATATCTTTATGACAGAAGAACAAAAAAAATATTATAATGCAATGAAGAAGCTAGGATCAAAGAAACCACAAAAACCAGTTCCAAGGCCACCGGTAAGTTTTTGTCTCAAAAAATACAAATAGAGATCTTACTTAAATATATTACATTTAATAATATATATATGCACAAATTTGCAGCTTACCAGTCGAATCCATGTAGGAAATAGTTGGGTAAGGTCAGTTAAACTTGGCCATGTAAAGCCAGCTAACATTAAAGGGACAGTCTAGGCCAAAATAAACTTTCATGATTCAGATAGAGCATGTAATTTTAAACAATTTTCCAATTTACTTTTATCACCAATTTTGCGTTGTTCTATTGGTATTCTTAGTTGAAAGGGTTCATATGCAAATTTCTTAGACTTTGAAGGCCACCTCTTTTCAGAATGCGTTTTAACAGTTGTTCACCACTAGAGGGTGTTAGTTCACGTATTTCATATAGATAACACTGTGCTTGTGCACGTGAAGTTATCTGGGAGCAGGCACTGATTGGCTAGACTGCAAGTCTGTCAAAAGAACTGAAATAAAGGGGCAGTTTGCAGAGGCTTAGATACAAGATAATCACAGAAGTTAAAAGTATATTAATATAACTGTGTTGGTTATGCAAAACTGGGGAATGGGTAATAAAGGCATTATCTATCTTTTAAAAAAAATAACAATTCTGGTGTAGACTGTCCCTTTAAACATTGGTCCTTTGAAATTGAAATGTGGACTTATTATTATTGTATTTTTGCTGCATTAATATCATATTCACATTTAATATATGTATATATATTTTAAGGCCCTATTTATAAAGCCATACATACTTTTAGAATCATTTAATTAAATTGACATGCTCTTTATGTTGACCAAATAGCCCATTTTAGTTATAGGTCATAAAAAAAAAAGCTTATCCAAAGATAAACACGAAGGCCAACTTTGAAGAGACAATTGTTGTGAATGTAACTCCAATGTAAACAGAGAAAATAATCCTCATGCTAAACACAGGATAGTTCTAGCTTTACAAACCAGCAGTGCATATTTAGTTTTTTCTTTTTCTAGGATAAAGCAACTTCTCAAGCTTTTATCATTTGCACCAGGATAGCTTTCACCTGTCTCCTGTAGATTCTATGTTGGGCATTTAGCGCCCTTTACTGGTTGTTTCATCCCTGCCTTATCCAACATGTCAATAGGAAATATGAACAAAATCGATACATCAATAATAATTTAAATTGGAATAAACATATTGAGAGGGTACACTGATGTGGGCTTTTTATACTGTCTCACTATAATCTGTCTGTTGCTAGCTTTTGTTATTTCGATCATGATTTCAATGGGACCCAATTTAAAAAAAGTATTCATAATGCAATTCAGAACTCCTTGAGAAAAAAATGGTCCATTGGTTGGAACACAAGGGAATATTTGCATAAAAAAAAAAGGTTTTGTGGATCTTCCCCAAACTACACTCACAAGACCATGTGGGAGCCCATATGTAAGCTTATTTTATAAGGGTAGCTTCATAACTTTTTAATTATCATTTATTTGTTAATCTTAATGCAGCAACAAAACCAGATAGCTGACAGCTTCCTAAAAGGGGCTGAAGACTGTATCAACCTCAGATGCAGGGGATGGATTTTATTAGTTTTATTGAATAAGCTACACCTGTTCAAATTGCCCTAATAATGATTAATACCTCTATTTGTTAACTGTTTTCGTTCCTGAGGCCTGTTATAGTTGGATTTCTTAAGGTATAAAAAAGCTATAATTATATATACTGTAAGTCAACAACTAAAGATCATGAGATCATTGAATTTAAGTTGGATGCAGATCTGTGGATAGCAACTTGCTATACTTTTACAGGTACAAAACCGTTTATCCAAACTGCTAGGAACAAGAAAGGGTGTGGACTTCTAAATATTTGTATATTTGCATATGTAAAATATGCTGTAATAAGAGTAGTGATTTCACTAAAATATCTTCATATAATAAATAATTTGCAAAAATACTGTGAGATTGGTAGATATCAAGATAATATAATCATATATACTGTATATTGAGGTATTATAGAAACAAGATTCAGATCCTGAAAACCCTCTCAATAACAATGTATTTTTTTTACATTTGTGGAAATATATATTGTTAATATAATATGCTTAGATTTTGTAAGGTATCAACCAATAGGAAATCAGTAACAATTAGAATATTGCTGAAACAAGCTCAAGAGATTCAAGTCTGGAAAGAAGTAATCATTCAATGTTCCTTTCACATGTTTATAGTACAAATATGAATATAAATGATAGAATGTAGAGCAAAGCAAACTAAAACAAACTAGAAACAAATATAAAACATAACAATATAATTAATACTAATGTTTTAAATTAATTTCCCCACTACAATAATTATCTAAAATGTGTTATTTAACAACCCTAATTACAGGGTTAATAAAAAAAAATAGTAACACCTCAATGTAACTTCAACATTTTAGTTGCTGTGAGGCCTTATGTGCTGAGCAATTAAAATATAATTACCATTCAAATACTAGCAAATATGAGGCAAATATACATGGCAAACTATTAAATAAAAAAGTTTAAACTAAACTTGTTTAAAGGGACAGTCTACACCAACATTTTTTATTGTTTAAAAAGATAGATAATGCCTTTAATATCCATTCCCCAGCTTTGCACAACCAACATTGTTATATTAATATACTTTATAACATTTCTGCCACTAGAGACAGCCTCTTATCACATGCATTTTGTATTAGCTTTTCACAACAAGAGACTGCTAATTCATGTGGACCATATAGATAACATTGTGCTCACTCCCGTGGCTAAAATGCAAGTCAGTCAAAATAACTTAGATAAGGAGGCAGTCTGCAGAGGCTTAGATACAAGGTAATCACAGACATAAAACCTATATTAATTTAACAGTGTTGGTTTTGCAAAACTGGTGAATGGGCAATAAAAGGGATTATCTATCTTTTTAAACAATAAACATTTTGGAGTAGACTGTCCCTTTAAATTAAAACGAAAGCTAGCAGTAAATATATGTTGCAAAATTAAACATGATTCAGAAAGAGCATGCAATTGTAAGAGACTTTTCAATTGACATCTGTTATGAAATTTTACATTGTTCTCTTGGGATCTCTTCTTGAAAAGCATACCTGGGTAGTTTTAGGAGCCACAATGCACTACTGGGAGCTAGCTTGTGACTACACACAGTAGTGCATTGCTGCTCTTTAGCTGATTTTAACTATGTGTTTACAACCTGTGCAGGGATTAAACATATACGGGTCATCTTAATCCCCATTGACTCTAATTGTGAATTATGTAGAAAAATCATTAGATAAACTTTTTTAAAGGATTGTGATTGAACCCATAGTTGTAAGTAAACAATAGGAGAATTAAAAAAACTACGTTTTGTTGCCCTTTGACTAGAAATTAACTACAAGGAAAATACAGGTGGTCTGATATGGTATAAAAAGCTTGTCCGAATATCATTTTATCACATTAAATCATAGATATTGTGTATACGCGCTTATGGAGTTTGCATACGTTTATGTTTTTGTTTTTTTGTTTCTTCACATTTCAGAATAAATTCCAAGGTGCAGTGTTTGATTTTGTTTCCCAACAACCCTTTGACATCACTATCATGATTCTGATCTGTTTAAACATGGTAACAATGATGATTGAAACTGATGATCAGACTGATGAGATGGAGAACAACCTGTATTGGATTAATGCTGTTTTTATTGTCCTTTTTACTGGGGAATGCGTGCTCAAACTGATATCATTACGTCATTATTATTTTACAATGGGTTGGAATATTTTTGATTTTGTGGTGGTCATTCTTTCTATTGTTGGTAAGTATATTTAAGATACTTTTGTTTTGTTAAATGCCAGTAACAGTAATAACAAGTGTTTAACACTTAGGAACAGTGGCCAAGATTTTAGGGTATTCTTTCTGGGTTTGTTTCATTTTAGAGGACTGTAGGGATATATTCAGATACTGGCCTGGTGCTAACCCTTGATATCTAGGGTGCAGCAACATATAGCAAATTCTGAAGACTTTTCCTGGTATGAAGTTCTAATAGAAATGCAGAGGTTTCTCTACCATCACCTGTACGGTGCAAGTTACAGATGCACAATAAATGAACTATCTACGGATGAGCTAAATATGATAAGATTTCAAAACATATGTAGATAAGCTTCATATAGAGCAAGATGATTCAAATCCAAACCAGGATTTCAGAATTCATCTGATTGATTACAGGTGACACAACAATGTTCAGTCAGTTGTTTTTTTTTGCAACCAGAGGGAGCTATAAATGTTTGTCTGTTTGTGGTCTTTATGACTGGAGTGTTTTTTATATAATGGCAGCTTTTTTAAATTTGAGTTGAAATATATACTTGTGTTAAGGAGAATGAGAGCATAGTGTCTTGTTAGATATTAGAATATAGGCATCTATATATTAATATGGCCTTTCAAATGTTATATAGTTCCCATAGATCATGGTCAGATAATTCATCTCAAAAGTATAGCCAGTTTTATCATATAACCTTGATGTATGTATAAGGTCACATGATTCACCCAACAAATAATTCAGTCCCTGACATCTGATATTCAGTAGTTTAACCATAGTGGTTGGACTGCCTGTGATATACCCTGCCACAAAATGTATTGCATCATTTCACTGATAGGCAAGCCATTAAGAGAAGTTATGTATTTCCGATTCTTTCCCTACTATGGGTTAGATTACGAGTTGGGCCCTAACTGTTGTGCGGAAGAGAAAAAGGGTTTATCGCGGCTCTTTGTGTGATTTGGAAGTGGCACGTGTATTAAAGTAAACTTGTTCGCTTGAGCACAACTGAATTTAACGCATGTCAGGATAGCGCTACTTCAGAGCTCTGGTTAACTGTTACACAAGTCAAAAATGTTGCACAAAACATATTAAAAATACATTTAAAGGGAGAGTCTACACTAAAAGTGTTATTGTTTAAAAATATAGATAACGCCTTTACTACCCATTCCCCAGCTTTGCCAACCAACATTGTTATATGAATATATTTTATAACATTTATACCTCTACATTTCTGCCTTTTTCTACGCCACTATAGACAGCCTCTTATCACATGCTTTTTTATTAGCTTTTTACAACAGGATACTGCTAGTTCATGTGGGCCATATAGATAACATTGTGTTCACGCCCAGGGAATTAAGATTTATCACAACACAGTACTAAATACAAATTAATAGATAATAAATAAAAAGTCATGTGATCAGGGGGCTGTCAGAAGATGCTTAGATACAAGGTAATCACAGAGGAAAAAAAGTATATTAATATAACTATTTTGGTTATGCAAAACTGGGGAATAGGTAATAAAGGGATTATCTATTTTTTAAAACAATAACATTATATTGTAGACTGTCCCTTTAATAGTACATTAACACTCATATTAACACTATATAATAAAAGGTATGCTTTAACAGAGATACATACATATACATGTCTAAATATGTATGTATGTATGTATTTTTATGTGTGTATATATATATATATACATATATATATATATATATATATTTATGTGTGTGTGTGTACAGATGTATTTATGTATTTAAATTTGTATATATATATATATATATATATATATATATATATATATATATATATATATATATATATATATATATATATGTATTAACAGATATAAACACATAAATACATATGTATACACACACACACACATATATATATATATATAGTGCATTGGAGCCCTTTGCAGTCAAGTAGCTGAAAGCATTAAAGCATATTTATGCAATATTCATTTTTAATAAAGTGTTACACTGTGTATTTCCTGTAAATATCTCACATTACAATGTTCTGCACATAGCACAATATGCTTTATGGATTTTTAAATAGATATATATATATATATATATATATATATATATATATATATATATATATATATATATACATATATATATAAATATATATATATATATATATATATAATCATGCAGCAGTGGAAAAAGCATAAATAAATGTTTGCATCTATAGATCCGGAGGAGTGCTTTTTCCACTGCTGCATGATTATTATTGATTTGAAAAGCACCACGGTGCTTAAAGTGTGCTGGGCTTCTCCGCTGTGCTATATATATATATATATATATATATATATATGTATAAGAGAAGATGTGTATAGGTATGGCGCTGTGGGATACACCCAAATATAAATCTAAGCGTGAGTGAACTGCTTACAGCCTTCGAATACCTATCAAGCGTGATAAGTAACCCTATATACTAATCACCTGATAGATTAAAAATGTGAATAAATGTAGGGAAAGGGTATTGGGATATGATTCTAGTGGCGCAACACTCTGGAAAAGAACAGAATCAAATATATGCTAATGGATTAATAGTTGGAAGTCCGAAATGTTCTGTTGGTATAATATCCAATCTAGCATTCGTATACTCTACAAAAGATACTAATAAAAAATGTAAGAAAAAATAATAATATTAAATAATGATAAATATAAAATCGAATACTGATGGCTGTATAAGTATATCAATTATATATAACTTATCAATAGATCTGTTAAGTATTAATCTAGTAGTATAATCAGACCTGACATCTGTGAGATTAAATATAGATGCGCTAGAAAAATAATAATAATATTAATAATCCTTCGTCTAGATGTTGACAGTTTCCTCTCTAGTGTAATACTATAATAGCGTATGCCCGTGTATGTATTTAAAGACTAATGTCTATATACCGTAGAATATGTGCATATACTAGTGATAGTAATATTATTATTATTATTACTATCACTAGTATATGCACATATTCTACGGTATATAGACATTAGTCTTTAAATACAAAAGCTATTTTCATGGTTAAACCAAAATTCATTAAAATTATGGGGGGAGGTAAAAAACTGAAATTAAAATCCTCCATGTCTCAAAATTAAATCAATGTAAATATTTGCATAGGAAATTAGTACATCTAGGCAAGTATCCCCGCTTGCTTTCCCCCAGAAATTCTTAATATGCAATGTTTCCAATGCACAAGAGAATTGTGGGTAAGATATGCAAATTAGATATGCAAATTCTCAGTTTTTTGCTTAAAAAATACTGTTTGAATTTTGGTTTAACCATGAAAATAGCTTTTCCAATGCAGCAACCAGAAATCTATCTCCTACTGATGAGTTCTAAAAAGAACGAAACAGGCTTGTCTAGTGAGTGATTTCTGTTTTGCTGTCATAGTCCTGTTTAAAAGGATCGCTGTGTCAAAACAGTATTTTTGAAGCAAAAAAACTGAGAATTTGCATATCTAATTTGCATATTTTACCCACAATTCTCTTGTGCATTGGAAACATTGCATATTAAGAATTTCTGGGGAAAAGCAAGCGGGGATACTTGCCTAGATGTACTAATTTCCTATGCAAATATTTACATTGATATATACAAATATATATATATTAGGTATAGATATATATTTTACCAAAACATTTTATTTATATATATATATATATATATATATATGTAATTAAGAATAAATAGAACATATTCTGCTATGTGAAGAACATTGGAATGTGAAATATTAATATTTCATGTCTGGTTAGCATTCTTGCTTAAACATGATCGAGTTTGCGCGACTTGTTGGGTGTTAGCTTTTATTTTTACATTGAAGTCTATGGTGGAATATGTTAACGTGGTTGCAATATTCCAAATTCAGCTTTTTGCACGCGCCAGGTTAGCACTTGTGTGGAAACTTTTTACTTTCAATTTGTAATACGCGTGCAACCCGACGCATGCAAAAGCTTCTAGCGGAGTTAGCATGCAAGCAGGAGTGATAAATAGAAATTAATCTAGCCCTATATTTGAAGCATTACACCTGTAAAAAGATTGTACTGCATATATCCTTATAGGCTGCACAGTAAAAAGGTATACTGTCTTACCTTTACTTTTTTACATTTCAATGGATAGCAAAAGGGAGCCAAACCTGCAGCCATTACATCGCAATGTGGTTCTCTACTGTGCTTTATATCTGACCTCAACCACCATCTACATAATTTATATTACCTATTTCTACAATTCTTAAAATCTATGTGCAGTACTTTAAATACTTGTATAGTAAAAAAAAATATTATGCACCAAGAAAAATGTAGCTGTAATTTAAAATAGCGCTATATACAATGTTTTGCAGCTAATTTTAAAGCAGGAGATTTAATTTCTTAGTATTAATGTAGATTAAAAGGATAGAAAGAAACAAGAAATAAATAGCTGATAAATTATGAATACAGGTGATGATCATTAATTCATAACAGTGCTGATTAAATACTTTTGCATAAAAAATAAATTAATTTAAATAAGAAATTGTGGGCTGCATTACCTTATTAACACAATTGTTCATAATGAAATAACCACTTGTTTAGGTGCTTAGAGTTTGTGAAGTCTTTTTTTTATTTGAATGGAATTAAAGTGCTCTTCTGCATTTAAAGACACATCATCATGGCATCCCAGTTAAAATGTTTTTTTGCTATGTTCAGGGAAAAGACACTCACTGTTTAATAGGATATTTGATCAGTTAAAAACAAAAGAGCAAGCAAAGGGCTAGATTAAGGATGGAGCACAACTGTTTGCGTGAGAATTGCAAGCAAGATCACTGTATTTTTTGCACTTGACTCAGTATTACAAGTGGATCAGTGTTTAAATTACCGCAAGTTTGTTTGTGTGAATTTGCTATAATTTGTGGTCCCTATACTTTCAATGGGCCCGTCGAGTACGAATGTGTGCTGGGTTAACGCTCAAAAAGTTGCACTGAACACAAAAAAAAGTTTTTCCTTTTACACTATCCACCCCCTACACTGTTAACCCCTAAACCGCCACACACCCCATCTAAAATTTAACCCCCCTAAAAAACCCTATAGCAAAACTAAAACCTAACCTAAAAATTGCCCTGAGAAGGGCATTTGTCAGGGCATTGCCATGAAGTAATCACAGCTCTTTTGCTCAAACTTAAAAAAAAAAAAAAAAAAAACTATTTTAAAAAAATCCTAATTAAAAAAAAAAGAAACTCACTAACTTGAATTTGGCTTTCTAGGGGAGCAGAGGTGGGTCCATGGCGGCGCTCCTCTAGGTATGGCCTCTTCTTCCATACTATGCGTCTTCTTCCATCTTCTATACAATCCTCCTTCTTCAAGCTGTCACCACAACATACTGAAGATTGAATTAAAGCTTTTTCTATTGGCTGACTTGACTTTGGAAATCATCCTGTAGAAATAAAAGGGTACCCCTATATAAGGAGAAACCTTGCATTCAATCTTCAGTGCGCTGCGGTGACAGCATGAAGGAGGATTGGGTGAAAGATGAAAGAAGAGGACATCCCTAGAGGAGCGCCGCCATGAACCTGCCTCTGCTCCTCTAAGGAGCCAAATTCAGGTTTAGGGTTTTTTTGGTGTTCTTTTTTAGTTTTAGTATAGTTTTTTTTTGTTTTTAACCCCTTCACTGCCGGGAACTTCAGAGAAACAACTACCGAAGAAGTTTTAACATTTGACATCAAAACTATAAAATATATATATAGATATAAAATTATTTTATTATTTTATTTTTTTATTGTTCAACCTAAGGTACTGATCTAGGCCCGTTTTGGTATATTTCATGCCACTGTTTTGCCGCCAAATGCGATCATGTTAAAAACTATTGTTAACTTTTTCACAAACTTTTGTTTTTTTCACTGAAAATATTTAGACACAACTACTGCAGTCATATGACAAATAGTTGTAAAAAGCTATCTGGGGTCCCCTTTGTTTAGAAATAGCAGACATGCATAGCTATGCAATTAGTTTTTAGCAATTAGAAAGCCACTAATTGCAGCTGTGCAGCACACATTGAAATTCCTGGAAGTGAAGGGGTTAATTAGTTAGCTGGTAAGGGTAATAGTATTTTAATACAGGGATTACCCTCTCATTTGACTCTTCCCATCTCCCTGATCCCTCCCCAACAGCTCTCTCCCGTCCGGTCCCGTCCCACACCCACACTTCAGACCATCATCTTAAAGGGAAAGTCAACTCCAAAATGTTTATTGATTAAAAAGATAAATAATCGCTTTATTACCCATTCCCCAGTTTTGCACAGCAAACATAGTTATATTAATATAATTTTTACCTCTGTGATAACCTTGTAACTAAGCCTCTTTTGACAGCCCCCTGATCACATGGCTATTTATTTATTATCTATTGACTTGCATTTTAGCCAATTAGTGCAGTGTCAGCCACAACTCCTGGAAGAGAGCACAATGTTATCTATATGGCCCACATGGATTAGCAGTCTCTTGTTGTGAAAAGCTAATAAAAAGCATGTGATAAGAGGCTGTATGTAGTGGCTCAGAAACAGGCAGAAATTTAGAGGTTTGAATGCAATAAAGTATATTAATATAACAATGTTGATTGTGCAAAGCTGGGGAATGGATAGTAAAGGCGTTATCTATCTTTTTTAATAATAACAATTTTGTTGTTGACTGTCTCTTTAAGTATTGGCAGACAGGCTGCTAGTATGAAGTTTTAGTTTTTTTTTATGTATTTATTTATTTGCTGCAGTGTAGGATCCCTGATCCTTCCCAAACAGCTCTCTAACCCTCCCCCTCCTAATGGCGTCCCCCATCTTAGGTACTGCTTTTTTACTTTTAATAATGTATTTATTGTTTTTTAATTATTTTTCCATAGTGTAGGGATGTCCCCCTCCCCCCAACCATTATGTAGGGCCCCCTCATCCTGATTAAAACACTTTTCTATAGCATAGCATCCCCTCCTTCTCCCTTCCAAACTTTTTCTGTAGGTAAGGTGCCACCCCTCCCTCCCCCCTGCACCACTGTGTGAAGATAGATGCCTGAAGCCCAGGAAAAGCAGCCCTTGGCTGTTACTTGACAACCGAGAGCTGCATGGACTTGCTTAAGGTTGGACCTAAATAAACGGCATTGGGTATGTACCACATGATGTGTGTGTATATATATATATATATATATATATCCTTTTGGCACAAGGGGTTAAATAGCAAAAGAGCTTAATCTTGGATGCCCTTTTTAGGATAGCTTTTTTTTTTTATAATAGCTTTTTTTTTAGTATAGGGTTTTTTGTTTGAAACAGCAAAAGAGCTTAATTATTGATGCCCTTTTCAAGACATTTTTTTATTTACAATAGGTTTCTTTAACTTTTTATTTTATTTTTTAGGATAGGGTTTTTAAAGATAGTTTTTTTTATGTTTGAGCAAAAGAGCTGTGATTACTTCAGGGCAATGCCCGACAAACTTGTAAAAACAAAAATGTTTTTACCACTCCACTTGTAATCTAGCCCATAGTGTCAATATAAATAAATAATTCTGGATTAGTATCTGAATGTCTTATGTATTCCATTGTTTTATTTAATATATGCCTGCGAATATTTTATGATTTTCTATGACTTTTGAGTACTGTTTGTTTCCCCCAAAAGCTTTTATAACTGGTGTAGCACCAAAACAACAAAATATGTCAGCACCAAAACAACAAAATATTTGTAGTAATTCAATGCAAAGAAAAAAAAAATAAGATTAATTATTAACTTGCTATGGTAATGTTTATACATGTTCTTACTTTTTCTTTTTTATAGGGATGTTTCTTGCTGATCTTATTGAGAAATACTTTGTGTCCCCAACTCTGTTCAGAGTTATACGATTGGCCCGAATTGGTCGTATTTTACGTCTTATTAAAGGTGCCAAAGGCATTCGCACACTTCTTTTTGCATTGATGATGTCACTTCCTGCCTTGTTTAATATTGGCCTTCTGCTCTTTTTAGTAATGTTTATTTATGCTATTTTTGGAATGTCCAATTTTGCTTATGTTAAAAAAGAAGTTGGAATTGATGATATGTTCAACTTTGAAACTTTTGGCAACAGTATGATCTGCTTATTCATGATCACAACCTCTGCTGGATGGGATGGTTTATTAGCACCAATTTTGAACAGTAAAGCACCAGACTGTAATCCAACAATAGAGCACCCAGGAAGCTCTGTCAAAGGCGACTGTGGTAATCCAACAGTTGGGATTACCTTTTTTGTTAGTTATATTATAATATCATTTTTGGTTGTGGTAAACATGTACATTGCAGTCATTTTGGAGAACTTTGGTGTTGCTACTGAAGAGAGTGCAGAACCACTAGGAGAGGATGATTTTGAGATGTTCTATGAAGTTTGGGAAAAGTTTGATTCAAATGCATCACAATTCATACAGTACAGTAAATTGTCTGATTTTGCAGACGCTTTGGATCCACCTCTTCGTATACCAAAACCAAATAAGGTTCAGCTAATTGCAATGGATCTGCCTATGGTAAGTGGTGACAGGATTCATTGCCTTGACATCCTTTTTGCCTTCACAAAGCGGGTATTGGGTGAAGGTGATGAAATGGATAATCTAAGACAACCAATGGAAGAACGCTTTATGGCATCTAACCCATCCAAAGTCTCCTATGAACCAATTACATCCACCTTACGTCGTAAACAAGAGGAATTATCTGCCATTATTATTCAACGCTGCTTCAGGCGTTATCTATTAAAGAAATCCATAAAACAAGCTTCATTTATGTACCAACATAAAATCAAAGATGGAGAAAGTCTACTCATGAGAAAAGACATGCTTAGTGATCGACTTAATGGAAACTCAACAACAGAAAAAGCAGATATCACACCTTCGACCACATCTCCTCCTTCATATGATAGTGTAACAAAACCAGAAAAAGAAAAACATGAAAAAGACAAAATAGAGAAGGAAGACAGAGGTAAAGATGTCAGGGAGCATAAAAAATAATTTCTGAAGCAAACTGTTTACAGCCTGTGAACATTACATATTTATGTCAACAGGACTTATTTCAGAGACATATGCCAAACTGACAGTTCTTATAATTATGTACTTATGGTTAGTGCCTACAACAAGACAGTGGCCCCCTGTCAGGAAATGATTACAAAGGCGTGCGACAACCTTGACTGGAGGTTACTGTTCTAACCACTTCACTGCTATAGAGGCTTGCAATTCATTACAAAACAATGTATTGCTGGCCCCTTCAGAAGTAAAGGGGTTATCTCCCAGCTGACACTGCTGAAAAGGATAGTCGAAAATGGCTACTCAGACTGTGCAGAATGGGGACCATTTTGTGGGATACAAACCTATGATTTTTGTGTGTTGAAAACTTTAGTAAACTACTTGTATCCACTATTTGCATTTCAACTGCCATATTTGCCATATGTTTACAATATGTGTTTATGGATTCATCATTTTTTTGGATTCATAGGTTCTCTACTATTATATGCGAATATTTTTGTAAATGGGTTTTATGTTGGGATGGGGCTGTTACTTACCACTTCAAAGGTATGAGGACCAGGTGTTCTATTATATCTTTCTCTATACATATGAATAGAACTGAATGCATGAAAGCATGCTAGACTCATAGGTCATGCATGGAAAAAAACATGGAGCTACAAAAACTGATTGTTAATATGTGACACGAAATGTTGAGGTGCTTAACTGTTCATGTTGTGTCACATAAAGAAATGATTATATGTGCCTGTAAAATCCCAATAAGTCCCATGTTAGAGGGCAGATGGATTCAATTTTATGCAAATCTCAGCTAGAGCAAACTTCATTTCAGTGCTTTGAAGCACAAACTACATTTCTTTGTCAAGTGACATTATTTCTAATAGCACAGGATTTACCAAAACAAAAAAAAATTATTTAGGCTTTATCCTGCAGTATTGTTTAGCCATTGTCAGCTGTCAGCAAAGTTAACGTTGTACATGCCAACGGAATTGCCTATCTTATGGTATGTAAATAGTTATTTTACCCTGTGGTGGGTGTTTGAGCAAAGAAATAATGACTTGGACACAGTATTTATTGCATCAAATATGTACCACATATGTCTAGCTTGCAAGCTTTTGAAAAATAATAGAAAATATTCTGTATTTATATAAATCGTTTGGACGCTATCACAAATGCATGTTTATATTGCCTGGGCTGCTTTATGAAGTTATTTTCCACTGTCCAACAGTCTAATATGGAAAGCCATATGTCAATGGTAAAATAAGACAAATTGATGAATAAGACCTCATTTCTTTATCATTAAGCAATATTTTGCAGCTGTTAATATTTTGTTTTGTTCTTTTGGTTAAAGTTTTTTTTTCTTCGTTTTGTTTTATGTTACAACTGTTTGGTATACATCCAGACGAAATTGGGATTGTCGCAAACTGCTTTAAAGGATACAGAGTTTTTAAAATAATATAAATACTGTAAATATTCATTTAGCTTTATTTTTCAGCATTTTGTACATAAAAGAAGAGAAGAAAAACTAACTTCAGGGTCAATGTTGTGGTCACTTTTGTTACTTTCCATGCATAGAACTATTTAATTCAAGATCTTTACAAAATAAAGTACAGTATGAAGAAGAGAGTTGTAAATTTGCTATTTTATTATAGTTAATATCATTTTTGTGCACACACTGAATGTGGAAATAAATGTGTAAATCTGGGACCACAGCTCACTTGCATTACAAAATAATAAATTTAATGAAATATATATATATACATAAACACTGGACAAAATATACAGAAAATGTGAGCACTGCCTGCATCAGGTGTTACTTTTTTCAAGGACAGACATATCTGTAACACAAATGTGTTTCCTGTACTGCTATAAATGAAAGGTTAAAGAATATGTTTTGGGGTTTGTTTGTTTTTTGTTTATTTTAATTTTCATTTCTAGAGTCTGACTGCATTATTCATTCAAATCTTGTTGGTTCATGCTGCACTGGAATGTTTTAAATAATATGTGGGATCCACAAGCTTCATTTTTCCAAAAGGACATGAATTTGCTTACAACACCATGTTAGCTTAAGTTCTGTTTTGGACACATGGCAGAAGTTAAATGTAGACTCCTTTGTTTACTAAGACTAATGACTTGTAGTGTACTGTGAACTGCATGCAGGAAATGCTATTACCTAAAATTACAGCTAACTACATTACAAACAAGCCAAAAGAATAAAGATTACATTTTGTATTGTATTTCTGTGTTCTGACTCTGTTTTCCTTTTTGTTAAACTGTATATTTGTTTATTTGTTACTATTGCTTCAATTATTGTAACTAAAATGAGGACATAATCCGTTTAGCTGTTGTTCATTTAAAAATCATATGTAAAAATTGCTCCCAATATTCTGCTATTTTCAAGTAAGGACAATGGGAAGAGGAATAGTGTTCTATGGTATCTGACTTGTCTATCATATGTGATGCTTCTTAAATATTAACTATGTATTTTTTTCTAAAATAAAAAAATTGTATATATAGCATTTTATGAATAAATGGCACGTGCAGATGCACTGAAAAACACATCTGCCTAGTGTCCATCAAATACAAATGTTTACTTAGCAGAAAACATTCTCCTACACCACCAAATACAATAAAACCGTTTCAAGAGGCTTTTTAATTTATGATTATGCCCAATATAGTGTTTTTTTTTGTGTGTGTGTGTGTGGGGGGGGGTTAACGCAAGTGAAAACTTTGTTAAAGTTAGTGTACTTTTCATTTGAGCTTATTCACTAAAGTGTGACACAAACAAAGCTTAACAGGATACAACAGAAGTAGAGACTACTTTATTCTTATTATCAGGCTTTAAACATATAAACATGTATCAGATTACTTTAATAAAAAAAAAGTGCTAGTAATAATAACTTATTGATGTATAAAAATGCAGTCAAAATGATAATAGATAACTAGATAGGTCAATAGATAGATTAGATAATATATATGGAAATGTATCAGCACTTGGATACAACACCATACATTTTTAGCTTAATTTAAATGGATTGTTACTATAAAATCCTCTGTGGAGTTAACAGTTTGGTGAGACTATTATACACTTGTATAAACGTGTTAGGTATCAAAAGCAAAACAGAGTAATTTACAAAGAAAAATGTTATTGTAAATTATATTATGAGAAAGGTCAAAAATAAAAAGCCAGAAAACTGTGGCTGATCAATGTTGTCCATCTGATTTAGCTAAATATTTTATTCTTTCATCTGTTTGCTGGATTTGGTTTGGTGAAAAGCTTGTTTTTGGCAGATAGTGATTTGTGAATGTTGGCCAGTATTATCAGTGTTTTTCCATTAATAGCCCTGAAGCTTGAAATTGTTATCTCCTGAAAACAACAGGAACTCATTATCTGCATTGTTAATCTCCTAATTTCATAATACAAAAATCACATGTGCACCATTAATGACAAACAAAATAGCAATTTCAGGGTTTAGTGATTACATCACAGGTTGAAGGGCCTGTATGCTGATCAATCCCTTTTGCTACTGTATAGTGATGCTAATAGGTTACATGTGCAACCAGCTGTGTTCCAAAACCATAGAGATATGTGTATATGTATTTTTAAAGGTTTTGAAGAGGGACATTATGGGTATGTATGTTTGTTGAGTTGTGGTTTTCCCTGTTTTTTTTACTCTAATTGATTGAACAGGTACAGCTTGCATGTGTTTAGTGTGTTTAGTAATATTTCTTCTTAATGTTATCCAATATGGTGGGGGTAATGTCAGTGTATTTTGTGCAAACGCAACACCAGTGTTCCATTCGCAAACTTATTGTGGTTTTCAATAATTTGAAAAATGTTGTCTGGAGGTTTATCAAGACTGTTTAGCTGTGGAAATCAATAACTGAAACATAGACTTGTAAATGTGTTGCTAATTGTAATCAGAACAAACAGGGTGCTAAAGAGACAGTCCACTCCAAATGATTTGTTTTGTTTTATTTAAAAAAAAGATAGATAACACATTTACTACCCATTACCTAGCTTTGCACAACCAACATTCTTATAATAAACTATTTTATAACTTTTAAACCTCTAAATCTCTGCCTCTTTATAAGCCACTATAGACAGCCTTTATCTCAGTGCATTTTTATAGCTTTTCACAGCAAGACACTACTAATTCCTGTGTGCCATAAAGATAACATTGTGCTTACTCCCATGGAGTTATTCATGAGTCAGCACTAATTAGCTAACATGCAAGCCTGTAAATAGGGATGGATAAGGTTGCAGTCTGAAGAGGCTTAGATAAAATGTAATCACAGAGGTAAAAAGTATATTAATATAACAGTGTTGGTTATGCAAAACTGGGGAATGGGTTGTAAAGGGATTATCTATATTTTAATACAATAAAATGTTTGACTGTTCCTTTAAGTATAAGGCTAATATTTACAAAACTTTTAATAAAAGTGTTGCAGATATACACTAAAAATAGCTGAATGTGATTGCAACAACATTGAAAAGGGTTGACATGCCGGTAATAATCAACTCCTTGTTTGGGTATGCAAGTAAGATCAGCTACTGACTAAATGTACGTTACCCCTACAGTCCATCCTTTTAATATCTGTCTTCCAAAGCAAAAGTAAGCCAGTAAGACAATTATTGTAACTCATTAAGAATCCCTCTATTCTTGATGACTAGACATGGGAACCACTAGATGTGTAATGGGAAATAAAAACATGTTTATGAAACCCAATAGGCTTTTGAATAAAGAAATGTTTGTTTGCATTCACTTAAGGGAATGTGTGATGTTTTCTGAAAAGTACAACCATAAATTTAAGATCAGTACCCCTTTATTTTGCTTCATCATAAGAACCTAAAATATGAAAAGGTTTGTTTTAGTTATTTTCTTCTTTGTTTTGGTCAAAACTACCTGTGAAATTCATGATCATTTCTGAAAAGTAAGTTGTATGATGTGCTTTTTAATTTATAGTGTTAATATTAATTTAAGTATAGGTGATTTAACATTGCATTGTCTTAAAGTAGCAGCATATTTACATTTTCTGTATGCTTTTATATATGATTATGTACCTACTGTATGTTTATATCTATATTTGCAATCTATCTTTATAATATGTGTGTTTCCCCAAGTTTATAACTTTTTGATAAACAGTGTGTATACAATAGTAACAATATTTTAACAGAAGAACATGATCTACAAAACCTGAAAGATTAATTATACGCTTTAGTATGTTTTGAATATATTTGAATATATAATTTGAAAAAAGGAAACATACAGAGAAATTGCTAATGTTCTATTTTTACAGTTATCCAAATTAGCTTCCTTATTAATATACTAATAATTATTTACCTATTATTAGTAAGTTATACTAGTAGTAGGTGAAAGATATTTGTTGGAAATACTAATTGCAATGGTGTTCTTTAGTAGATTGTGAATAGCTACTGGAGCTGTCCATGGTACTGGATTAACTATTATTTCATTATGATTCTGTCTTCATTTTCTATATATGTGAAATATATATTAGGTATTCTGTTAGCTGCATAAACATGAACACCATTCTAAAAAATTAAAGTTAGATTAAAAAAATAGTAAGAGAATTAAAATGAAACAGACATTTAAAAGGAAGCAGTAGGATAAATGGCAAAGTAACTGTGTTATTATGGAATTAGTTTTGAGACTGAGGAAAGGAACTCGAGAAAACATTAGTGAATATCTTATTGTAGTAAGTTTAGAACTAATTTCCACTGGAGTCTACATGTTTAGAATCATAACTTGTACAAAGAACAAAATCAAAGGGTTCTATATAATTTGCTTCAAAATAATTGAAAATAATTTGGGAGTTTTTGCTTGCACTGATTTATTTTATTTTTTTACCAGTTCAGGCAAAAAATCTTCTGCTTTTCAATTAAATTTAATTGTAAGAAGTCTGAAACCCCAGAGGCTTTTGAATAAAGAAGAGTTTTGCACAGGTTTTTTTTTTCAGTTTATATCCATTTAAATCACTCAGAATTTTTTTTTTTCATGTTTTATTTTCACTATGAACTGCCAAACTCATCATATACTTTTCACTGAGATATATTACAAACAGTATTTAAAACTATTTTGTTCTGTTTTGCGCTGCACACCTTGGGTTGTAATTGTTTCTTATAATTAAAAAGGTAAAACTATTATTTAATTCACAATGATAAACTATGAAAGCTTTATACTACTAAAATATGATCTTGTTATTTTGATGTTCTAATTAAGAGTTTGGATATTACATAAAATTAAATTATTGGTTAAGTAAAAAAAGTTTGTATTCAACAATATAAGTCAACCATCAGCAATACTGAATCTTATAGTCATGGTGTTTTATAATTGCATTGGCCATGTATATTTTGCTTCTATGTAAGTCTGTGAGAAGCCCCTTGAAACCCTCAACAACAACAAAAACATTTTTTTGTATGTTTAGCCACTCTATATTTACAAACAAAACTGTTCTGATGTAACTAATGCAAAAAGATAATGCCATAGAAATAAATGCCAAAAACACAAGAGCTGAATTGAAAATTTTCATATAACAGTCTCTAATGGGTGAGAATGGGGGCAATAATTTTAAAATGATTTTTGTCATAGTTAAATGTTTTTACAAAATATATTGACTCTTGAATGATATATGTTGCTTAGTCAGCTCAGACTGTGGCCATTCAAACAAGTATTTCAAAGTTTGAAGGATTTCGTTTTGAAATACCTAGTCAGTTAATTTGTTTTAGCTAATGATACATAAATATGTTAATTATCATGGCTGTCATATTCAAAGAAAAATAGTAACCCAGTATGCTAGGTATAATCTTAGAATAGCAATGAAAGCTATATTTTGTTATTAGCACAAAAGCAGATGCTGAGAAATGCGTACTCAATGGGTATTGAGTACTAAGAAGAATGTAATGTATTTTAATAAATATATTTTTGTTTTATACCATTATTAATATCTATGGTTTAGTAGAGAATGGATAAGATGACAAAAAACATCTAACATATAAAATGCTATAACATAATTCAAGCTGTTTAAGTGCAAATGGAGACCAGCACTCTAGGGATTAATACAATTGAGTATCAGTAAAAGTCAGTCAGGGTGCACAATTCCCAGGCTCCCCTCAATGATCCCAAATACACGTGAACAGGAGAAATAAAGGAATAGCACTCCACTTGTTTTTCCTGGACGTGAAATCTTAATTCACTCATATAAGAGCAACTGCCCTGAAACGTTGCTCTTATATGAGTAAATAAAGTTTTCACACCCCGCAAAAATCAAGTGGAGTGCTGTCCCATTATTTTTCCTGTTCAGTGTAAAATGAGAGAGACAAATAACTTAAAGAGAACCAGATGAATGCCAGAACTAGGCAAGAAACTAATACATTTTTTTCCCATACGAAAAATAACACCTGATATATACAGTGCATTCAGAAAAGTATTCAAACCACATGATTTTTTCTCCAACATTGGTGTGTCCGGTCCACGGCGTCATCCTTACTTGTGGGATATTCTCTTCCCCAACAGGAAATGGCAAAGAGTCCCAGCAAAGCTGGTCACATGATCCCTCCTAGGCTCCGCCCACCCCAGTCATTCTCTTTGCCGCTGCACAGGCAACATCTCCACGGAGATGGTTAAGAGTTTTTTGGTGTTTAAATGTAGTTTTATTCTTCTATCAAGTGTTTGTTATTTTAAAATAGTGCTGGTATGTACTATTTACTCTGAAACAGAAAAGGATGAAGATTTCTGTTTGTAAGAGGAAGATGATTTTAGCAGACAGTAACTAAAATCGATTGCTGTTTCCACACAGGACTGTTGTGATGAAGTAACTTCAGTTGGGGGAAACAGTTAGCAGTCTTTTCTGCTTAAGGTATGACTAGCCATATTTCTAACAAGACCATGTAATGCTGGAAGGCTGTCATTTCCCCTCATGGGGACCGGTAAGCCATTTTCTTAGTTAAACATAAAAGAATAAAGGGCTTCAAAAAGGGCTTAAAAACTGGTAGACATTTTTCTGGGCTAAAACAATTGCTTTACTAGGCATATTATGCAGATTCTAACTAATTATTGTTATTATAATCTTGGGGAACCTTTAGAAAAACGGCAGGCACTGTGTTGGACACTTTTTTCAGATGGGGGCCTTTCTAGTTATAGACAGAGCCTCATTCTGGGACTGTATAGGGGTTAAATGTAAAAACGGCTCCGGTTCCGTTAATTTAAGGGTTAAAGCTCTGAAATTTGGTGTGCAATAAATTCCTTCATACTTTTTCACATATTCAGTAATAAAGTGTTTTCAGTTTGAAATTTAAAGTGACAGTAACGGTTTTATTTTAAAACGTTTTTTGTGCTTTGTTGACAAGTTTAAGCCTGTTTAACATGTCTGTACCATCAGATAAGCTATGTTCTATATGTATGAAAGCCAATGTGTCTCCCCATTTAAATTTATGTGATAATTGTGCCATAGTGTCCAAACAAAGTAAGGACAGTAATGCAACAGATAATGATATTGCCCAAGATGATTCCTCAAATGAGGGGAGTAAACATGATACTACATCATCCCCTACTGTGTCTACACCAGTTATGCCCACACAGGAGGCCCCTAGTACATCTAGTGCGCCAATACTTATTACCATGCAACAATTAACGGCTGTAATGGATAACTCCATAGCAAATCTTTTATCCAAAATGCTTACTTATCAGAGAAAGCGCGATTGCTCTGTTTTAAACACTGAAGAGCAAGAGGACGCTGATGATAACTGTTCTGACATACCCTCACACCAATCTCAAGGGGCCATGAGGGAGGTTTTGTCTGATGGAGAAATTTCAGATTCAGGAAAAATTTCTCATCAAGCTGAACCTGATGTTGTGACATTTAAATTTAAATTAGAACATCTCCGCGCACTGCTTAAGGAGGTGTTATCTACTCTGGATGATTGTGACAATTTGGTAATTCCAGAGAAATTATGTAAGATGGACAAGTTCCTAGAGGTTCCGGTGCCCCCCGACGCTTTTCCTATACCCAAGCGGGTGGCGGACATAGTAAATAAAGAGTGGGAAAGGCCCGGCATACCTTTTGTTCCCCCCCCTATATTTAAGAAATGATTTCCTATAGTCGACCCCAGAAAGGACTTATGGCAGACAGTCCCCAAGGTCGAGGGGGCGGTTTCTACTCTAAACAAACGCACTACTATTCCTATCGAAGATAGTTGTGCTTTCAAAGATCCTATGGATAAGAAATTAGAGGGTTTGCTTAAAAAGATTTTTGTACAGCAAGGTTACCTTCTACAACCAATTCCATGCATTGTTCCTGTCACTACGGCAGCGTGTTTCTGGTTCGAGGAACTAGAAAAATCGCTCAGTAAAGAATCTTCGTATGAGGAGGTTATGGACAGAGTTCAAGCACTTAAATTGGCTAACTCTTTTGTTTTAGATGCCGCTTTGCAATTAGCTAGATTAGCGGCGAAAAATTCAGGGTTTGCTGTCGTGGCGCGCAGAGTGCTTTGGCTAAAGTCTTGGTCAGCGGATGTGTCTTCCAAGACAAAATTGCTTAACATTCCTTTCAAAGGTAAAACATTATTTGGACCTGATTTGAAAGAGATTATTTCAGACATCACTGGGGGAAAGGGCCACGCCCTCCCACAGGATAGGTCTTTTAAGGCTAATAATAAGCCTAATTTTCGTCCCTTTCGCAGAAACGGACCAGTCTCTAATTCTGTATCCTCTAAGCAAGAGGGTAATACTTCACAACCCAAACCAGCCTGGAAACCAATGCAAGGCTGGAACAAGGGTAAGCAGGCCAAGAAGCCTACCACTGCTACCAAAACAGCATGAAGGGATAGCCCCCGATCCGGGACCGGATCTAGTGGGGGGGCAGACTTTCTCTCTTTGCTCAGGCTTGGGCAAGAGATGTTCAGGATCCTTGGGCGCTAGAAATAGTTTCTCAAGGTTATCTCCTGGAATTCAAGGAACTACCCCCAAGGGGAAGGTTCCACAGGTCTCAATTATCTTCAAACCAAATAAAGAGACAGGCATTCTTACATTGTGTAGAAGACCTGTTAAAGATGTGAGTGATACATCCAGTTCCAATAAGAGAACAAGGAATGGGATTTTATTCCAATCTGTTCATAGTTCCCAAAAAAGAGGGAACATTCAGACCAATTTTGGATCTCAAGATCCTAAACAAATTTCTCAGGGTACCATCGTTCAAAATGGAAACTATTTGAGCGATCCTACCTACTATCCAGGAAAATCAATTTATGACTACCGTGGATTTAAAGGATGCGTACCTACATATTCCTATCCACAAGGAACATCATCAGTTCCTAAGGTTCGCTTTTCTGGACAAGCATTACCAGTTTGTGGCACTTCCATTTGGATTAGCCACTGCTCCAAGGATTTTCACAAAGGTACTAGGGTCCCTTCTAGCGGTTCTAAGACCAAGGGGCATTGCAGTAGTACCTTACTTGGACGACATCCTGATTCAAGCGTCGTCCCTGTCAAAAGCAAAGACTCATACGGACATCGTCCTAGCCTTTCTCAGATCTCACGGATGGAAGGTGAACAAAGAAAAAAGTTCTCTGTCCCCGTCAACAAGAGTTCCCTTCTTGGGAACAATAATAGATTCCTTAGAAATGAGGATTTTTCTGACAGAGGTCAGAAAATCAAAACTTCTAAGCTCTTGTCAAGTACTTCATTCTGTTCCTCGTCCTTCCATAGCGCAGTGCATGGAAGTAATAGGATTGATGGTTGCAACAATGGACATAGTTCCTTTTGCACGAATTCATCTAAGACCATTACAAATGTGCATGCTCAGACAGTGGAATGGGGATTATACAGACTTGTCTCCGACGATTCAAGTAGATCAAAAGAGCAGAGATTCACTCCGTTGGTGGCTGACCCTGGACAATCTGTCACAGGGAATGAGCTCCCGCAGACCAGAGTGGGTCATTGTCACGACCGACGCTAGCCTAGTGGGCTGGGGCACGGTCTGGGAATCCCTGAAAGCTCAGGGTCTATGGTCTCGGGAAGAGTCTCTTCTCCCGATAAACATTCTGGAACTGAGAGCGATATTCAATGCTCTCAGAGCTTGGCCTCAACTAGCAAAGGCCAAATTCATAAGGTTTCAGTCAGACAACATGACGACCGTTGCATATATCAATCATCAGGGGGGAACAAGGACTTCCCTGGCGATGAAAGAAGTGACCAAGATAATTCAATGGGCGGAGGATCACTCCTGCCACTTGTCTGCGATCCACATCCCAGGAGTGGAAAATTGGGAAGCGGATTTTCTGAGTCGTCAGACATTCCATCCGGGGGAGTGGGAACTCCATCCGGAAATCTTTGCCCAAATAACTCAATTATGGGGGCATTCCAGACATGGATCTGATGGCGTCTCGTCAGAACTTCAAGGTTCCTTGCTACGGGTCCAGATCCAGGGATCCCAAGGCGACCCTAGTAGATGCACTAGTAGCACCTTGGACCTTCAACCTAGCTTATGTATTCCCACCGTTTCCTCTCATCCCCAGGCTGGTAGCCAGGATCAATCAGGAGAGGGCCTCGGTGATCTTGATAGCTCCTGCGTGGCCACGCAGGACTTGGTATGCAGACCTGGTGAATATGTCATCGGCTCCACCATGGAAGCTACCTTTGAGACAGGACCTTCTTGTTCAGGGTCCATTCGAACATCCGAATCTGGTTTCCCTCCAACTGACGGCTTGGAGATTGAACGCTTGATTTTATCAAAGCGTGGGTTTTCAGATTCTGTAATAGATACTCTGATTCAGGCTAGAAAGCCTGTAACTAGAAAAATTTACCATAAAATATGGAAAAAATTTATCTGTTGGTGTGAATCTAAAGATCTCTGCTTTATCTGTTTACTTCACAAAAGACTGGCAGCTGTGCCAGATGTTCAAGCATTTGTTCAGGCTCTGGTTAGGATCAAGCCTGTTTACAGACCTTTGACTCCTCCCTGGAGTCTAAATCTAGTTCTTTCAGTTCTTCAAGGGGTTCCGTTTGAACCCTTACATTCCGTAGATATTAAGTTATTATCTTGGAAAGTTTTGTTTTTGGTTGCAATTTCTTCTGCTAGAAGAGTTTCAGAGTTATCTGCTCTGCAGTGTTCTCCGCCCTATCTGGTGTTCCATGCAGATAAGGTGGTTTTGCGTACTAAGCCTGTTTTCTTCCGAAAGTTGTTTCCAACAAAAATATTAACCAGGAGATAGTTGTACCTTCTTTGTGTCCGAATCCAGTTTCAAAGAAGGAACGTTTGTTACACAATTTGGACGTAGTCCGTGCTCTAAAATTCTATTTAGAGGCTACTAAAGATTTCAGACAAACATCTTCCTTGTTTGTTTGATTATTCTGGTAAAAAGGAGAGGTCAAAAAGCGACTTCTACCTCTCTTTTCCTTTTGGCTTAAAAGCATTATCCGATTGGCTTATGAGACTGCCGGACGGCAGCCTCCTGAAAGAATCACAGCTCACTCCACTAGGGCTGTGGCTTCCACATGGGCCTTCAAGAACGAGGCTTCTGTTGACCAGATATGTAAGACAGCGATTTGGTCTTCACTGCACACTTTTGCCAAATTTTACAAATTTGATACTTTTGCTTCTTCGGAGGCTATTTTTGGGAGAAAGGTTTTGCAAGCCGTGGTGCCTTCCATTTAGGTGACCTGATTTGCTCCCTCCCTTCATCCGTGTCCTAAAGCTTTGGTATTGGTTCCCACAAGTAAGGATGACACCGTGGACCGGACACACCAATGTTGGAGAAAACAGAATTTATGCTTACCTGATAAATTACTTTCTCCACCGGTGTGTCCGGTCCACGGCCCGCCCTGGTTTTTTAATCAGGTCTGATGAATTATTTTCTCTAACTACAGTCACCACGGTATCATATGGTTTCTCCTATATATATTTCCTCCTGTCCGTCGGTCGAATGACTGGGGTGGGCGGAGCCTAGGAGGGATCATGTGACCAGCTTTGCTGGGACTCTTTGCCATTTCCTGTTGGGGAAGAGAATATCCCACAAGTAAGGATGACGCCGTGGACCGGACACACCGTTGGAGAAAGTAATTTATCAGGTAAGCATAAATTCTGTTTTTACATTTTGTTATGTTGCAGCCTTATGCTAAAATGGTTTAAATTATTTGTTTTTGTCTGCCCTCCATACCTCATAATGACAATGAAAAAAACAGATTTTTAAAACTTTGTAAATTTATTAAAAAGAAAAAACTGAAATATCACATTCACATAAGTATTCGGACTCTTCACTCAATACTTAGTTAAAACACTTTTGGCAGCAATTACAGCCTGAAATCTTTTTGGGTATAACACAACAAGCATTGACCACTGGATTTGGGTATTTTCTGACATTCTTCTCTGCAGATCCTCTCAAGCTCTGTAAGGCTGTCTGGTAACTGTCGGCAGAGAGCAATTTTCAGGTCTCTCCAGAGATATTTGATTGGGTTTAAGTCCAGGCTCTTGCTGGGCCACTCAAGGACATTCACAGAGCTGTCCCTAAGCCACTCTTGATTTGTCTTGGCTGTGTGATTAGGGTAATTGTCCTATTGGAAGGTGAACCTTCGGCCCAGTCTGAGGTCTTGAGCACTCTGGACCGGGTTTTCATTAAGGATATATCTGTATTTTGCTTCATTCAGCTTTCCCTCAACCTTGACCAGTCCCCCAGTCTCTGCCACTGAAAAACACCCCACAGCATGATGATACAAACACCATGATTCACCTTTGTCCTTCTGCAAGTTTCTCCCATCGCCACAAATGATCTCTGGAGCTCAACAAGAGTGACCATTAAGTTCTTGGTCTCGTCTCTTACCAAGGCCCTTTTCCCCTTGCTCAGTTTGGCTGGGTGGACAGCTCTATGAAGAGTCCTGGTTGTTCAAAATTTCTTCAGTTTAAGAATTATGGAGGCTACTGTGCTCTTGTGAACCTTCAATGCAGCCAAAACAAAATTGCAGCTTTCCCCAGATCTGTGCCTAAAAACATTCCTGTTTCTGAGCTCTGCAGACAATTACTTTGACATCATGTCTTGGTTTTTGCTCTGATATGCATTTTATCTGGGAGACCTTATATATACAAGTGTGAGCCTTTCCAAATCATGACCAATAAATTAAATTTGTCACAGGTGTGCTACAATCAAAGTGTAGACACATCTCAAAGATGATCCAGAGAGTGGAATGCATCTGAGCTCAATTGCAAGTGTCATAGCAAAGTGTCTGAATACTTATGTCAATGTGATATTTCTGTTTTTTATTTTTAATTGATTTGCAAAGTTATCAAAAATCAGTTTTTTGTGTTGTCATTGTGGGGTATGGAGTGTAGATTGATGTAAAAAAACAAAAATACAAACATAATTTAAACTATTTTAGCATAAGGCTGCAACATAACAAATAGTGAAAAATGAAAGTGTCTGAATATCTTCTGAATGCACTGTATTTTTTAAATATTAATAACACTAAGATATAATACATCAATAAAACTATCAACAATTTGTCATTCAGATAGTATCATTATGTAATCATATCAAAATATAATGGGCAAATATGAAATACAAATATGAGCATGCTTATAATTTAAGTTGAAATATGGATTGGCTACCACTGAAATGACCTAAAATATTTTTTTATCAGTACCTTTTAAGAAATTTGACCTTTTAAAAATCTTGTGTACATGGTGCTTTAAGAAAAAGTAGTGGAGGTGGTAGAAACACACGGCTAGATTTAGAGTTTGGCGGCCAAAGGGGTGCGTTAGCTACGCATGCTTTTTTTCCCCCGCACCTTTTAAATACGGCTGGTATTTAGAGTTCACAGAATGGCTGGGTTTTCAGTGCGTTAGGCTCCAAAAAGGGAGCGTAGAGCATAATTTAACGCCACTGCAACTCTCGATACCAGCGGTGCTTACGGACGCGGCCAGCTTCAAAAACGTGCTCGTGCAGGATTCCCCCATAGAAAACAATGGGGCTGTTTGAGCTGAAAAAAAAACCTAACACCTGCAAAAAAGCCGCGTTCAGCTCCTAACGCAGCCCCATTGTTTCCTATGGGGAAACACTTCCTACGTCTGCACCTAACACCCTAACATGTACCCCGAGTCTAAACACCCCTAACCTTAAACTTATTAACCCCTAATCTGCCGCCCCCGCTATCGCTGACCCCTGCATATTATTTTTAACCCCTAATCTGCCGCTCCGTACACCCCCGCCACCTACATTATCCCTATGTACCCCTAATCTGCTGCCCTAACATCGCCGACCCCTATATTATATTTATTAACCCCTAATCTGCCGCCCCCAACATCGCCTCCACCTAACTACACTTATTAACCCCTAATCTGCCGACCGGACCTGAGCGCTACTATAATAAAGTTATTAACCCCTAATCCGCCTCACTCCCGCCTCAATAACCCTATAATAAATAGTATTAACCCCTAATCTGCCCTCCCTAACATTGCCGACACCTAACTTCAAGTATTAACCCCTAATCTGCCGACAGGAGCTCACCGCTACTCTAATAAATTTATAAACCCCTAAAGCTAAGTCTAACTTTAACCCTAACACCCCCCTAAATTAAATATAATTTAAATCTAATGAAATAAATTAACTCTTATTAAATAAATGATTCCTATTTAAAGCTAAATACTTACCTGTAAAATAAACCCTAATATAGCTAGAATATAAATTATAATTATATTGTAGCTATTTTAGGATTAATATTTATTTTACAGGAAACTTTGTAATTATTTTAACCAGGTACAATAGCTATTAAATAGTTAAGAACTATTTAATAGTTACCTAGTTAAAATAATTACAAAATTACCTGTAAAATAAATCCTAACCTAAGTTACAATTAAACCTAACACTACACTATCAATAAATTAATTAAATAAAATACCTACAATTATCTACAATTAAACCTAACACTACACTATCAATAAATAAATTAAATACAATTCCTACAAATAAATACAATTAAATAAACTAACTAAAGTACAAAAAATAAAAAACAACTAAGTTACAAAAAATAAAAAATATTTACAAGCATTAGAAAAAAAATTACAACAATTTTAAACTAATTACACCTACTCTAAGCCCCCTAATAAAATAACAAAGACCCCCAAAATAAAAAAATGCCCTACCCTATTCTAAATTACAAAAGTTCAAAGCTCTTTTACCTTACCAGCCCTTAAAAGGGCCCTTTGCGGGGCATGCCCCAAAGAATTCAGCTCTTTTGCTTGTAAAAAAAAAACATACAGTACCCCCCCACATTACAACCCACCACCCACATACCCCTAATCTAACCCAAACCCCTCTTAAATAAACCTAATACTAAGCCCCTGAAGATCTCCCTACCTTGTCATCACCATGCCAGGTTCACCGATCGGTCCAGAAGAGGGTCCGAAGTCTTGATCCAAGCCCAAGCGGGGGGCTAAAGAGTGACGTCCATCCTCGGGCTGAAGTCTGGATCCAAGCGGCGGCTGAAGAAATCCATCATCGGGCTGAAGTCTTGATCCAAGCGGGCGCTGAAGAAGTCCATCATCGGGATGAAGTCTTCTATGAAGCAGCATCTTCAATCTTTTTTCTTCCGGAGCCATCATCTTCCAGCCGACGCGGAACATCCTCTTCTACCGACGCCTACTCGCCGAATGATGGTTCCTTTAAATGACGTCATCCAAGATGGCGTCCGTCGAATTCCGATTGGCTGATAGGATTCTATCAGCCAATCGGAATTAAGGTAGGAAAATTCTGATTGGCTGATGGAATCAGCCAATCAGATTCAAGTTCAATCCGATTGGCTGATCCGATCAGCCAATCAGATTGAGCTCGCATTCTATTGGCTGTTCCGATCAGACAATAGAATGCGAGCTCAATCTGATTGGCTGATCGGATCAGCCAATCGGATTGAACTTGATTCTGATTGGCTGATTCCATCAGCCAATCAGAATTTTTCTACCTTAATTCCGATTGGCTGATAGAATCCTATCAGCCAATCGGAATTCGAGGGACGCCATCTTGGATGACGTACCTTAAAGGAACCGTCATTCGTCGTGAAGTCGTCGGAAGAAGAAGATGGGTCCGCGGTGGAGGTCTTCAAGATGGAGCCGGTCCTCATCGGATGAAGATAGAAGATGCCGCTTGGAAGAAGATGGTTGCCGGTCCGGATCTACTTTTCTTCCCGTATAGGATAAAGACTTTGGAGCCTCTTCTGGACTTCTTCAGCCGTTGCTTGATAGAAGACTTCAGCCGTCGGATGGATGTCTAGCCCCCGCTTGGGCTTGGATGAAGATTTCGGAGCCTGGAACGATCGGTGATACCTGGCATGGTGAAGACAAGTTAGGAAGATCTTCAGGGGCTTAGTGTTAGGTTTATTTAAGGGGGGTTTGGGTTAGATTAGGGGTATGTGGGTGGTGAGTTGTAATGTTGGGGGGGGTATTGTATGTTTTTTTTTACAGGCAAAAGAGCTGAATTCTTTGGGGCATGCCCCGCAAAGGGCCCTTTTAAGGGCTGTTAAGGTAAAAGAGCTTTGAACTTTTGTAATTTAGAATAGGGTAGGGCATTTATTTATTTTGGGGGGCTTTGTTATTTTATTAGGGGGCTTAGAGTAGGTGTAATTAGTTTAAAATTGTTGTAATTTTTTTCTAATGTTTGTAAATATTTTTTTATTTTTTGTAACTTAGTTCTTTTTTTATTTTTTGTACTTTAGTTAGTTTATTTAATTTTATTTATTTGTAGGAATTGTATTTAATTAATTTATTGATAGTGTAGTGTTAGGTTTAATTGTAACTTAGGTTAGGATTTATTTTACAGGTAATTTTGTAATTATTTTAACTAGGTAGCTATTAAATAGTTATTAACTATTTAATAACTATTGTACCTGGTTAAAATAATTACAAAGTTGCCTGTAAAATAAATATTAATCCTAAAATAGCTACAATATAATTATAATTTATATTGTAGCTATATTAGGATTTATTTTACAGGTAAGTATTTAGATTTAAATAGGAATAATTTATTTAATAAGACTTAATTTATTTCGTTAGATAAAAATTATATTTAATTTAGGGGGGTGTTAGTGTTAGGGTTAGACTTAGCTTTAGGGGTTAATCCATTTATTAGAGTAGCGGTGAGCTCCAGTCAGCAGATTAGGGGTTAATACTTGAAGTTAGCTGTCGGCGATGTTAGGGAGGGCAGATTAGGGGTTAATACTATTTATTATAGGGTTATTGAGGCGGGAGTGAGGCGGATTAGGGGTTAATACATTTATTATACTAGCGGTGAGCTCCGGTCAGCAGATTAGGGGTTAATTATTGTAGGTAGCTGGCGGCGACCTTGTGGGGGGGCAGATTAGGGGTTAATAAATATAATATAGGGGTCGGCGGTGTTAGGGGCAGCAGATTAGGGGTACATAGGGATAACGTAGTTGGCGGCGGTGTACGGAGCGGCAGATTAGGGGTTAAAAAATGTAAATATAGTGGCGGCAAAGTGGGGGGACCTCGGTTTAGGGGTACATAGGTAGTATATGGGTGTTAGTGTACTTTAGAGCACAGTAGTTAAGAGCTTTATGAACCGGCGTTAGCCCAGAAAGCTCTTAACTACTGACTTTTTTCTGCGGCTGGAGTTTTGTCGTTAGATTTCTAACGCTCACTTCAGCCATGACTCTAAATACCAGCATTAGAAAGATCCCATTGAAAAGATAGGATACGCAATTGACGTAAGGGGATCTGCGGTATGGAAAAGTCGCGGCTGGAAAGTGAGCGTTAGACCCTTTCCTGACTGACTCCAAATACCAGAGGGCGGTAAAAACCAGCGTTAGGACTCTCTAACGCTGGTTTTGATGGCTACCGCCCAACTCTAAATCTAGGCCACAGTATTGGGTTTTTATGGCTTTAGGAAAAGCAAGCATATATTAAGTCTGGAGAAATGTAACTCCAATATTGCAAAATGGTAAATGCTGTCAGCATGCACGCAATCGATTTTCTTCATAGAAAAATTAAATAATATAATTATTGACTTATGAAAATCCTACAGCTATCTTGTTGTCCAACTGATGGATTGCACACAAGTAAAAATCATTTAATGTGTTAGATAGCTACTTCAAGTGGAATTATTTGTTTAGGGATATCTGTTATTTCAATCTAGTAAATTAATCTAAAATTCAAACATGGGATATATACATGTCACATGGATTAAGCAGAAATACACTCTAATGGAAGATCATTCCCATATAGAGTTAATTTGTAAATTAACTTCTTAGCAGATGGTTCAGCTTAGTGGTAGGATTATTGGCTTCAACCCCTGGAGATCTGATCTTAAAGGACCAATAAATTCTGTAGAATCACAGAATCAACAAGTACATTATAAAAAATGCAGCAGCACTTACTCTGAATTTTAAATGACCAATAGATTTTTTTTTCTGATAAATTTCAAAATTTTGAAGAATTTGACTGCCCCCTGTATCATGTGAGAGCCATGAGCCAATCATAGACTTATATACGAATACACTGTGAACTCTTGCACATGCTCAGTAGTAGCTGGTGTCTCAGAAAAGACTGTGCACAATTTGATAACCAAACTAAATTGGAAAGTCTCTTAAAACTGCATGCTCTGTCTGAATCATAAAAGTTTCATTTTGACTTTGTGTCCTTTAAAGGAATGTGAAAGTCAAATTTTGTGATTCAGACCGAGCACACTATTTTACTACACATTTAATTTAATTTCTGTTATAAAATGTACTTTAATATCTTGGTATCTTTTGTTGAAAAAGCATAAGTACGAATCTCTAGCAGCAATGCACTACTGAGAGCGAGCTGGTGACTGGTTTGGTTTACAAATTTGTCTTGTCAGTGGTTTACAAAATGTGTCAGCTAGCTCCCAGTATTGCATTACTTCTCTATAGCTAGTGTTAAAAGGGACAGTCAAGTCAAACTTAAACTTTCATGATTTAGATAGGGCATGCAATTTTAAACAACTTTCCAATTTTACTTTTATCATCAAATTAGCTTTGTTCTCTTTGTATTCTTTGTTGAAAGCTAAACCTAGGTACCTAATTTCTAAGCCCTTGAATGCCGCCTCTTATTTTAGTGCATTTTAGACATTGCTAGTTCATGTGTTTCATATAGATAACATTGTGCTCACTCCCGTGGAATATAACCTAAAAATAACACCCTACTCTCAAGCAAACCCGATTACATATTCTCAAGTGCGCTAAACCAGATATGAAAATGTTTCACATTGTTTTCCTCCAATGTGCTTGTGTATATATATATATATATATATATACATATGTATTTATGTGTTTATATGTGTATATAAGTCTGTAAATACAGATGTACACACAAACATATATATATATATATATATATATATATATATATATATACACATACATATACATCTTTAGACATGTAGGTGTGTGTATCTCAATGTGAAAGCCCTTTGCCTGCCTTTTTTTTTTCTAACCCTTATAACTTTTTTGTGCCATATTTTGTTTTAATATTTTTTATTAGATTGTGTTATTATGAGTGTAACTGTCCTTTTAAATATATATATGCTATTTGTGGGTCTGGCTGTTCACTGTGCATACTGCACGAATAAATCTGTTTGATACTACTTGGCTGGTGCTGCTTCTTCTTCATGACTGTATATTGTGTGGAATACAGTGCAGTATTCCTGAAGCGTGCACACCCGGTTGCTTTCTAGTGCTGGATTTTTGGTTGGTTGTGTTATCTTTTAAATATTAACCAGAGCTCTGAGGACACAGTAATCATTCTAGAATAAATCACAATTGCACTCATACATTGACGTTTACTTTCAACTTGTAATACAAGCACAAAACCCAACGCATTCAAACAACCTCGATAAACCCCATTGTCAGTCGCGTGTAACTGTTAGAATGCCACATGTAATCTGGCCCATAGTTTTTTTTTTCTTGCCTCTCCTTTCACATATCTTTCCTCCTCCCCCTTTCTCATCTTGTATATTTTTAATGGACTTCCTTAAAATTGACCTAAGGTCAGCATAGTAAATTGATCACTGTTCAGCATCCCTGCTTAGAATGATTCTATCAACCGCATCAGCATTATTGATTTTTGTGGTTTACATCAAAAATTGTGATTTTAATGGAATTTGTTTTTTTTCTTAGTGTTTGAAATATGGAATATATTTTATTAATCAAAAAGATTTTAGTTAGTTTAATTAGTTAAGTAAAACAAAGTTTTCTGCACAAATAGACTGCAATTGGCCTATATTCAATTAAAAGAAAAAAAAACTGGGATAACATTATCAACATAAAAGATGATTTTCAGCATTTTCATAAATAAATAGTTTTCTGTCATCCTAGAATTTTTTGATGATCTCAAATTTCATGTGTCTCACTATCTATACCTCCTCTGTTTATGGGCCCTAATTCTCAAAAACTTCAGGGCATGGAGAGAAATTATCTGCTTATTTTACTGAGCATTATATTTTTAAAAGTATTTCTCCTTCACATCCTACCCAATCAATAGCACATGGTGCATTATCCTTTGCGCGACCTTGCACAAAGATAGATGGTGAAAAAAGGTAAATTAGAGAATATTAACACATTTTTCTAGGACTCCATATATTTTAAATTGGATAGCACAGATAGCGCTGTTAGTGCTTATATTACTAAGTGGTGACTTAAGTGTTGCACTTCAATGCCACACAAAATAGCTTTAAAAATTGCCCTTTTGGAGACCTGAAGCAAAATGTTAATGCTTGAAAATATGCACAAGAAAACACATGAAAAATATATTAAAGTGTCATGAGATGCAGGACACAGCGATGATGGTACAACTCTATTTTATTACAGAGCATGGAAACATACATCTATTCAGGTTGATTGTACTAACTAACTGCGACACAGACTACCGGACCTAAGCCCCGCCCCCAAACTAGTGACATCACATCCTGCTCTCATCACATCTTCCCCTTTTTCAAAGGCGAAGCATACATTTGAATATAACAAATAACAAGGTATACGAACAGAGTATACAACAACATTTTTTTTCGAACAATATATAAACAAATAGGTTCATAAAATATAAACACATAAATTACATCCTGACTTGGACATCGGGGTAGACTACCCTAATCCACAGTGACCATGGGATTATTCTGCCCATACTTCCGGTCACTGTTCTAGCTAAAGTCAGTCCCTATATCAGGCCAGAAGTTTCACCACTCTTCCGCTTGATGTAACTTTGCATGAACTGTCCTCTGATACAGAAGATGGTGAACAAGAGTCAGCTGGAGGCAAAGATATATCCCCGCTGTGATCTTGCTGAGGGGAAGGCCCACCGGCGGTGGTACTGAGGCATCCAGTTCCAGACTCTCAGGTACAGGCTGAAGATGTCTTCGGTTACGGCGTGTAACCGTCCCTCCATCAGTAAGGACTGTATAAGACCTTGGTTCTGGAGAGCGTCCAATTACCGTAGCAGGCGTCTTCCATTTCTTCTCATCATCCAGTTTAATTCTTACACGTTGCCCCGCATTCAGTTCCTGTAAGGGCCTGACAGAATGTCTCCTGTCGTAGAAGAAACAATAACCCTTTTGGCCTCTTCATCCCTCCTAAGGACTTCGTCCCAAGGAACAGGGCCAGACGGCTTGAAGACACCCACTGAGTGTAAAGTGGTAAGAATCTGGCGTCCTAGCATCAGCTGTGCCGGGCTTAACCCGGTGGCTTGAATGGGCGTCGCCCTGTATGACAAGAGGGCTAGGTACGGCTAAGATTGCTTTAGAATGAATTTTGTTGTGTGAACTGCCCTTTTAGCCATTCCATTGGCCTGCGGATAATGTGGACTTGACGTGGAATGTACAAAGTCATATTCCCTGCTGAAAGCACTGAACTCTGAACTGCATACCATTATCACTCACCAGCTCCATTGGAATGCCCCACCAGGCGAACAAGCTCTTCAGACGAATGATAACGGCTTGACTTGTGATATCATTCAGAGGTGCAATTTCCAAATACCTGGAATAGTAGTCGATCACAACAAGGAACTTTATCCTGTGCAGTTCACACAAATCAGCGGCTATTTTCTGCCACGGCCCCGCAGGCAGCGGAGTAGAAATCAAGGGCTCCCTTCTCTGAGTAGGCCAGCAAAAGGCACATTTAGACACGTGATTTTCAATGTTGGAGCTGATCCCAGGCCACCACACAGCTGTGCTGCCCTTTCTCTGCACTTTGTAATGCCTAAGTGGCCATCGTGAATCCTGTTTAACATCTCCTTCCTCATGCTGACAGGAATTACGATGCGGTCTTGGAACAGCACCAACCCCTCCAGCTCCATGAGCTGCGACCTCTCTTGCTGGTAAGAACTTAAAGACATCCAGGCTGCCCGGCTCTCGGGCCAGCCTTCTTTTATGTACTTTATAACCTCTTGCAGATCTGTGTCCAAATATGTCTCTTTCTTTATCTCCTCCAGTTTCCTTAAAGAAATGGACTTAGAGGCTAGAACTGAATCAACATACACTTTCACATCAGATTCACTGGAGGATTCTTCAGCAGCAGCCAGCGGGAGTCTGGATAGTGTATCCGCCACAAACAGTTGTTTCCCCGGCACATGCACTGCCTGAACATTGAACCTGAGCAGTCTCATTAAAAGGCTCTGGCATCTTAAGGGTGTTTTGTCGATATCATAAGAGTTGATTAGAGGGACTAGCGGTTTGTGGTCAGTCTCCAGACTAAATTTCTCCAAATCCACTAGATAACGCAAACGGGCTCACAGGCCCAAACTGCAGCCATGCACTCTTTCTCAATTTGAGCGTATTTGGACTCCGTAGCCGTCAGTGTGCGGGAACAGTAGGCGATGGGCTATAGTTTATTTTCATTTAACTGCAGGAGAGCAGCCCCCAACCCATAACTGCTTGCATCAGCACTAACCACAGTCTTTTTGGAAGGGTCGTAGAACCCCAGCACTGGGGCAGACCCCAGCAGGGACTTGGCCTGCATAAAAGCTTTTTCTTGTGAAGGTCCCCAGACCCAGGCAACATCTTTCTTTAGCAACTCTGTGATAGGGTGTAGAACTGTTGATAAATCTGGAAGAAACTTGCCAACATAATTTACAAGGCCCAATATCTGTCTCAGCTCATGTACATCAGAAGGACTTTTCATCTGTTCAATAGCACAAATTTTCTCGGGTCTGGCTTGATGCCATCCCCATTGATGATATGCCCAAAGTAACATAATTCAGTTTTCCTAAAATGGCATTTCTCTTTATTTAAGTTCAGCCCAGACTCTTTGATAGCCTGCAGCACGCAACCTATACTCCTCCGCTGTAGACCCATAAACCAGAATGTCGTCCATGATGACTGCCGTGCCCACGTGGTCACTTAGGAGAGAACTAATTTCCCTTTGAAAAATTTCTGGGGCAGAGGATATCCCGAAGGGGAGTCTGCAGAAGCAAAACCGACCTACCGGTGTGATAAAGGTAGTCAGTTTGCGGCACTTTGGATCCAGGGGGATCTGCCAAAAGCCGCTAGAAGCGTCTAATGTAGAAAAGAACTTCGCCCCAGCCAACTTTGGAGCTATGTCTTCTAATGTCAGCAGCACAAATCTCTCTCTCTCTTCACTGTCTCATTCAACCTTTTCAGGTCCACACAGATGCACACCTTTCCATTTTTCTTTGCAACCGGAACAATGGGGGCACACCAGTCAGTTGCTTCAACAACCTCTTCAATAACCTCCATAGACTTCATGCGCATAAGCTCCTTCTCCACTTGAGGCATGAGCGGGAACGGAATTCTACGGGGAGTAGAAATACTGTATGGGACTGCGTCACTTTTAAGTGCTATACGAACTGGCTTGCAATTCAGTAGGCCCAATTCGCCAAACATATCTTCGGAGATCTCATTTACTCTGGCCACGAGGCCCAAATCACAGGCTGCTTTTCTGCTTAATAAATTGCTAACACACTGGCCTCGAATCACATGCACCCACATGGTGAATTTTCTTTGCTTGTACTCACAGCTGGCAAGAAATTTCCCCGCACAATCAATGCGGCCACCGGGACTATGGACATTTGTAGTAACCTTCACCAGCTGGGGCTGTCGAGGCAGTTTCATAAATGCAGCAAAAGACATTACAGTGATATCTGCTCCTGTGTCAATCTTAAAATCAACTTTGTCTCCCATTACAGTAAAAGTAACTTTCCAATCTTCCTCTGAGCTTGGCCGTTCCACAACAGACCCCACAAAAGACACTTCCTGACCCTCTTGGTCACTGTCCACCTGCATCTCCTTAATGTATTCAGTTTTACACACCACTTCAAAATGGCCCATTCTGTTACATTTTCTGCATCTTTTATCTCTGGCCGGGCATATAACACTCTGATCATGGGCACGGTAGCACCATGTGCATCAGGCATGCTGTGCCCATCCACTTCTAGGTCTATCCATTATTTTAGATCTACCACTCACACTGTGCCTTTCACTAGCAGTTTTCCTGGACTGTTGCACTTCATCCACAATACTCTCAGACCTCAGATTAGCACATTGCTTTTTCACCAGTTCACTCTGGCGGGCCATCCTAATAGCCCCATCTAATGTTAAATCAGGCTCTAACTGCAGCTTCAGGGAGACTTCAGCATCTGCAATTCCAATAACTATTCTGTCTCTGAATTGCTCTTCTTTAGCAACACCAAACTCACAGAATTCAGCTAGTTCATACAGGCTGCGCACAAATGACTCCACAGATTCTCCCACACGCTGATTACGTTTGTGAAAACAAGCTCTCTCATGAATCACATTTCTTTTGGGCACAAAGTGGGCACTGAGTTTATCCATAACTATATCAAAGTTAAATTCTTCCCCTTTTTGGAAAGTAAAAGCATTGAACACAGGCTCCACATCTTTCCCCATAGAGTATAAAAGAGAATTAACTTGTACTTCACCACTCTCCTTGTCCAGCTTGGAAGCAATCCTGAAGCGCTGAAACCGCTGACGCCATGTGGGCCAAGCTGCCGGCTGAGAGAAGTCAAAAGGCTCAGGTGGGGTAAACTTTGACATCGTCATCGATTAGGAACAGAAGCCCAGACCAGAATTTCTGACACCATGTCATGAGAAGCAGGACACATGCAGGACACAGCGATGATGGTATAACTCTATTTTATTACAGAGCATGGAAACATACATCTATTCAGGTTCATTGTACTAACTAACTGCGACACAGACTACCGGACCTAAGCCCCGCCCCCAAACTAGTGACATCACATCCTGCTCTCATCACATAAAGTATTTCAGGTTGTTGTTGTTTTACACATATCAAATGTAAAATGGTGTATTATTGAAAACGTTTTAGCACTGATTTAGATTGAAATAGTTTTTATTGAAATTTTTTTACAATGTAGATGTAAACCTATTACATTCTCATTACATGAGAAATAAAGGTATTTAATCCCTATACATCAAACCATTTTAGCACTGATTTAAAAGGTATATGGTATATGACAAGTTACTGAATTGGGAAGGGCTCAAAGGTGTATATATATATATATATATATATATATATATATATATAAATATAGGTAGGTGTATGCATCTGTACCTTCACTAATATTGGCACCCTTGGTAAGTATGAGCAAAGAAGGCTGGGAAAAATTGCCTTTATTGTTTAACCTTTTGATCTTTTTTTTTTTTAAAAATACACAAAAATACTCTGCTCTCATGGATATCAAACAAATGCAAACACAACACAGGTTTATAAAAAAAAATATTTGTTAAATGTATGTGTGCCACAATTATTTGCACCCCTATGAATTCATATGAGAAAAATATATTTGAAGTATATTCCCATTGATATTTTAATTTGTTTAGTACACCTTAGTCATTCATTACAATGGGTAAGACCAAGGAATATAGTTGTGATGTGCGGCAAAAGGTTGTTGAGCTTCACAAAATGGGAAGTGGCTATAAGAAAATAGCAAAATCATTGAGATGCCAATTTCCACCATCAGGGCAATAATTATGAGGTTCCAGTCAACTGGAAATGTTATGAATCAACGTGCAAGAGGACATGTGTCTATATAGTCTCAATGCACTGTGAAGAGGATGGTTTGAGTGGCCAATTTATCTCCAATGATCACAGATGGAGAATTGCAGAAGTTAGTTGCATCTTAGGGTCAGAAAGTCTCCAAAACTATAATCCGATGTCATCTACATCACCACAAGTTGTTTGGAAGGGTTTCAAGAAAAAAGTCTCTACTCTCATCCAAAAACAAACTCAAGCATCTTCATTTTGCCAGACACTACTGGAACTTCAAATGGGATCGGGTTCTATGGTCAGATGAAACCAAAATAGAGCTTTCTGGCAATAAACGTCAGAGGTGGGTTTGGGGCACACAGAGAGGTAGCCATATGGAAAAGTACCTCATACCCACGGGTTAAATATGGTGGGGGTTCTTTAACGTTTTGGAGCTGTTTTTCTGCCAGAGGACCTGGACATTTTGTTAGGATACAAAGCATAATGGACTTTATCAAATATCAACAGATATTAAATGAACACCTATCTGCCTCTGCCAAAAAGCTTAAAATGGGCCGTGGTTAGATCTTTCAGCAGGACAATAATCCACAACATTACATCAAAATCAACACAAAAAGTGTTTACTGACCATGAAATCAAGGTCCTGCTATGGCCATCCCAGTCCCCTAACTTGAACCCCATAGACAACTTAGAGAGTCCACCAGAGTCTACCTCAATATTTGAAGGATCTGTAGAGATTCTGTATAAAGGAATAGTCTCAGATCAGGCATTATAGGAGAAGACTCAGAGCTGTTATCTTGGCAAAGGGAGGTAGCACAAAGTATTGACTAAAAGGGTTCCAATAATTGTGGCACATGTATATTTAACAAAATAATTTTTTGGGAGGGGGTAAACCTATATTGTATTTACAATTGTTTGATATCTATGTGGGCAGAATATTTTGTGTATTTTTTAACAAAAGATCAAAAGGTTAAATAATAAAAACACATTTTCAAAGCCTTCTTTGCTCATATTTACCAAGGATGCGAATATTAGTGGAAGGCACTTTATAGATGTATGTGTGTAGTGTTTTCACTTTATATTTCAATACAAAACCATAGTATAAAAGTAAATGACAAACTCCACTACTTGAGAGCAGGGTTAGCACACCTTGGGCTTAACGCTTGAGTCATATGTTTTTTTTTTCAGTGTGACCCCACATGCTAGTGCAGCTTAGACTTTCGCTTGAGCACTAATGTATTACTTTCAACTTGTAATATGAGCACAAAAATAAAAGCACTGTTGATTTAACTTGAGTGATGTTACTGCACAATAGAACTAATATTTTATGCTCCACTTGTAATCTAACAAATAGTCCATACAGAAACATTTGATGAACATGTATCTTTCTCAGTTACATTCTTACAGTACAAATGTACAAATTCTGGAAAATGAGCAATCGGTTATTAATGTGCATGCTTGTTAGTTTTTTACATAATATTATAAATATTATTAGATTTTTAAACCTGTTGGACTTAAAGAACAAATCTTACATGTCTTACCAATGTTCTACATCACCAAGATCAGATGTTAGGCATCTCTGGTTATGTGTGTGATACATATTTAATCATCAAAGCTAAATATCTCTTGTTTGATTATGTCTTTATCTCATTGTCTACTTAACTCAATATGAGAGTGTTTGATCATTTTAATTTGTCCTACAGCGCTCACAATTTAAAAAATATTATTTTTTTGCCCCAATATGCTTATTTATGCTCAGTATGCTTAACTATCTTTTCTAGGGTCTGATTCTTAAAAACTTGCCGTCGTGGAGAGAAATCATCAGTTTATTTTACTGAGTATCATATTGTAAAGTAAGTGTCTTTCCTTAACACAAAGCATATTAGTGAACTCCACTTAATAAGAGACACAGTTCCCAAGGTAAAATGTGCCTTTAAAGCAATCCCTGAGGTTCCTTTTAATACTGATGAGACTTCTTATATAATCTAGTCATGTGCACAGCGGAAACATTTGTTTCGGTTCGTTTCAAACAAATTCGGATTTTTTTCGAATTTCGTTTCGGATCAATTCGAATTTGGGTACATTTGAATGTATTCGTTTCAGATTCATTCAGATTCTAATAAATTCGGATGTATTCGGATATATTCGTTTCGGATTTAATTTGTAAATTTGGAAGTTCTGTATGTGTTATGTTGATTCAGATGGTTCCAAGTTACAAAAACGGAATTATTTCACTGTTCTATCTCACTAAATCTCATTAAATTTAATTTTTATACTGAATTGTGATTAGTCCATGGCCATTCGAATGTAACAAATAAATCCGAACTAATTCGGATTTATTTGTTACAAATGCATTCAGATTAGTTTAGTTTCGTTGCTTGGGTAATTCGTAAATTCAAATTGATTTGAATCTCCGAATTTGGCAAATTCGTCCAAATTTGGAACGAAACGAAACGCACATGTCTAATAGAATCTCACCAGACCAGTGTGCTTTAGAGAATCGGTCACCTGGTATATAGCTAAACTTGACAGCATGGTTTTTCAATGAAACATAATTTATTTTACTAATTTTACTCATTTGCATATTCATGTCACTTATAGCTCAGTCTTGTGAAAAGAGAAACACAATGAGAATCGAAAATAAATTCAATTCTATCTCAAAATTGCTGCCAACAAAGTTTTAACATCTGAAAAACTTTGTGGTGTAATTGTGAACAATATAAATTGTATTTGAAAATTGACAGCTGGCAACGGCTTCTTCTTAAAGCCTTATTGTTTTGGTAATTTAAGAAATGAATTTTTAAATCATTACCTTTCAGCATGTTCAATAAATATGCAGACCTGTCACTCAGAGTAGCTGTCTAGCACGAATATAGCAAGAGAGTTCAATATCAAGAATATATATATAAACCATGTGTACTGAAATGAGATTACAAGTTTCCAGTTTTGTGTAGGGCAATGGCAGACATGGTTAGTGCTTTGTTATTCAGAAATGTAAATAATATACAAGAATAAAAGCTGGTGAGCTTCACTTCTGTTGTTTGGAATATTATTAGGATGCCCTTAAAATTGAACAATGCATTGATGTAATTGTTAGAACACTTATTTTTATGCTTTTGGCCAAGCTATATGATTGTGAAGGGTGCTCTCAGGATGTATTCAATAGTATTGCTGTAAATGATAATGATCTACTTTTTGCTGCAAGTGCAATTTCTATGATATTTTTATGTATGTTACATAGTTAGCTTCCTTTTGTAATACTGTATCTGTGCATCACTGAAGCTGTTTTTAGTACCTGCTGTTTCATGTCTGTGGACCTGCTTCTTCCATACTTATATGGCTCAGTTCCCACTGCTGTTGTAATCTGTGTAAACTGGTGGTAACACAAAACATTTTCATAAAATGTAATGTTGGTACCTGTTTACACAGCAAAGAAAACTTGGCCTTTATATTTAGGGGCATATTTATCAAAGTGCGAGCGGACATGATACGATGTAGCGTATCATGTCTGCTGCACATCGATACTGTCGGCATTTATCATTGCACAAGCAGTTCACCAGAATGGCTTGTGCAATACCGCCCCCTGCAGATTCGCGGCCAATTGGCCGCTAGCAGGGGGTGTCAATCAACCCGATCGGGTTGATTTCTGTCTGCCTCCTCAGAGCTGGCGGACAAGTTATGGAGCAGCGGTCTTTAGATTCGGAGCTTGATAATTCGGCTCCTTAGCCTCTATTTAGAACTTTTGTTTCCTGCCTCTTGCCTTTCCAATCTGCTATTTCTAGCTCTTAGATATTCTGTCTGATCTGCTACCTTTGTTCCAAGAAGTCAAATGTATCCTAGAGCTCATTCCTTTTCCGGTTTCAAGAGAAGAATACTAAATGATCTAGTTTTAGCAAAGGAAAGTAGTGAGTGTTCAATACTAATCTTCCAGTCTGCACCATACAGTGTAGGATTTAAGTTAACCACATTAAGACATTTTGTAAGCTGAATGGTAAAGTCCTAAACAGCTTGACTTAATGGATATATAACCCAGAGTGTTCAAGAGCAAACTTATCTAAAGCTACTTCACTGGTATGAAACATCCCACAGGTTTCCATTATATTTTCCATGTTATTTTCATGGTTTATGGTTCCACTGGGATAGGTCAAGGATATCATCACTGAGCTGAGGACATGCACAGTGGGGACATGAGTGAAGCTGAAACTAGACAGGCAACTATGAACATTATTTATCTTGCTTATAGCCTGTGAATGAATGTCAACTACTTGATAACACAGAGGTACTCATGGTTAAAGCAATGGCAGTTCTATGGGGCAAAACTTAAAGGTTTCAGCTGCTAAGAATATGCAAGGTAGTGCCTTTTCTACACTTTTCATGCTTTATGCATAGGAAGATGAGAGGTGGAGAAGGGAATCAAATTGTTATATAAGACGATTAAGTCCCCTACCTACACCCAAGCAAACTTGATATTTAACTTTGTCGTTAACCTTTTGGACCCCTAATTGTATGGTCTAGAACCAGCCTTTGTGGAAAGACACTGATAACAAAAATACTATAAAAATTGCAGCATAATGCTGTGGTGCATGGATTAATTATAACTGGAAACCTCAGAAAAGCAGCAAAATGATATACCACCCATGACCAGATTCTCTGTAAAGAGTATAGAATATTTTCCTTTCCAATTTCTGCTTTTTGCCGGAAGTCCACAAACAGCATATCTCAGTTGTCATTTGGGCTTCCAGCATGTCAGATTCAGATCTACATTATGCAGTACGTTAGGCTATATACCGCATGTGCCGAATGGCACAAGGGGTTAATGAGCATTCTGCAAAACCACATGGTAATTGAGTTTTTAATGGTCTTCTAGTGGATTCCAAATACCTTGAATTTAAAAGCCTTACAAATGCCATATGAAGCATTTTGCATAGAAAGTCTGAGGTGGGGACATTAGTTTGAAATTAACCGTATACCCAAGTAATTATCATCTAAATGAAATCTCCAGTTGAGCATGATTTCTTTTAGAAGTGTATGAAAATACATGCAGACAAAAAATACATTTGCTCTCCACCGGTTTAAAAGAAAATGATAAATGTAACAGACTTTCACCAATTATTAATATGATAAATCATTGTTATTTTTACTATTATACCAAAATTAGTTCAGTAGTTTTAGAAATACATTTTTAATCAGCAGTTGTAAAGAAATAACTGAGCAAATCTGCAATGGTTGACAGGCAGCAGGGAAATATATTGATCTATTTATTATTATTATTTTTTATTTCAAATTTTTTCTTTTTCTTTTACGCATATTGATCATGTTGCCTTGGAATTGGTCGTTTACAAAAAAAAATCTAGACATAGTGATAGAATGATCATGATTTTATTAAGGGACATAAAACACTAAAGTTGTTTTTCCACATAAAATTACACATTTTATATTACAACGTTTTAATATACTTTCATTATTTATTGTGTACCCTATGCGTGTAATTTAAAATTGGGGGCTTTTAAATGTTAAAAGTAGTTGATGCTCTTCCACGCTCTAGTGACTTATTTATTTGTTTAAATATACAAAAATACTATAAGAAATAGGTGTTCTCAGGCTTTCACAATTGATAAATAAGTATCATAGTGTTAAAATGCCTGGACGATTGTTAGGATCCCAAAAAAAAAATGGTACTAGCTAAAATGCATTGGGCCCAAACAAGTCTGCCTTTCTTGGCCCATCCTTTCTTTGCTCATAAATCTCTAGACAATGCTTCCAGGCAATAAGTTCATAGACTCCTATATAAATATTGGTTGTATAGTATTTCATCCCACATACAAGCTTGAGTTATACACCATAACATTCCACACACTCAGCATTTAATTATACCCAATAATTAAACAGTGAGTAACCCAATGGAGGGGTGACCATATGTAGAAACAAAATACAAAAAGTACCTGAATATAATAATATTGATAACAAACTCTGAAATATGCATATGCAGTTTAACTGGATAGGTGGTAATGCATTTAACAATCTATTTCCAGGATCCTTATATTGGAATTTTGAGAACAGACCCAGTTTACTTTTGATGTGAAAAGCATTAGTAGCTGTCATGTTTTTTACTACATCACCCAATCTTACACAAAATAAGAATATTGCTAATTCTGGGTTTTTGCCTGAGTGCTTTATTGTACTTTCTCTGACCTGAATGCAGTACCCTGGGGATAAGTGTTAAAGCAAGCGTCTAGTCATTAATATAATCCATTTAGCTACTCCGGACTATTGAAAAGCTGTAAATGATTTATTACATAAGAAAAGTGGAGACACTGACTGTGCTACTAAAACAAAATCTATAGGATGTTTTCTTTAATGCTTGATACACATAAAGGTTTTGAGACTAAGCCGCATACATATTTTTGTATGTCTGCTACAAGAATGGAAATAAAAGGTACAGAGCATTTTGCATAATGTAAAGGGTTTGAAAGAGAATTATCTATTGAATTTGTGTAATTTTTTGTCTCTTATGCATTGTCCTTTCGTTATGCATGTGCTGGAGTATAAAACATATCAAACAACACTCAAGTTGATTAGTATTCTGTGTAGATATGAGTAAATATCACATTATAATATTAAAGTATGTTCTTATGTCCCTAATTACCCGAGGTAACATCTAATCTGTCTAATGCATACATTCTAAAATGTTCCATGTTTTTGTTGGCTGATAAAGTGGTATTCAAATTGGCCATTAAATTGCACAGTATCTTGCTAAAGGAAATCTCCTGACACAGTTATATAAAGATGTGGAATACATTATGTCTGCCAAGTCTTTGTACTTCTGATAGCACTTTCTATGGGGGAAGGGAAAGTATATAAAAATATCTTTGTTTTCTTCACAATAAAAATGTGATTTCCGTTTTCATATCATAAGATTTACCCGACATCTCCTTAGAATATCTTTATTTTCATGGAATGAACAGTGATTCAATGTGTATTAGACATCAAAGCAGCAGACTGAGAAAATAAATTGTACTGCAGCAACCCAGTCAAAGTAACTGCGGCACATTACTGTCTCCCAGAAGGGGGGTAAAAGAGGGAGAGAGGAAATCTCATGCAGAAACCCACATGGTCTCTTCTCCAATGCAGTAATGAAGTTTGATGAAGGCAGTGAAAGGAACATCATCAACAATTTATAATCTACAGAAAGCACTTCACAACTGAGGTCTATTTTTCTGCAATAGCCAGTACATTTTTTATTCATACACTTGCTAAAATGGTGGTATTATAGATAGATGTACTGTATCTACATACACATACAGACAGATATACAGTACTACAGAAAACACACATACACATATATATATATATATACACACACACACACACACACACATATACAAACACACATAAACAAATACGAGAGAGAAATAGATATGAACTCACGTGTGTGCTTGCACGCATGTAACATCATTATATTATTAGAAGGGTTAATATATTCATTCCACATTGCAATAAGCATTATTTTGTTTATCTGCAAATGAAACCATAACAAATCACAACCTGGAGATATTGTGATATAACTAAAATAAACAATGTATATGTGCATGTGTTTATACAGTAATTATGTTGGTATATGACATAGCCTTATGAATATGGCCTTTGAATAACTAATATGTTAACATTTTGTTTATATTTAATTTAATATTTTATGATTTTCTTCCTAAGGTGACCATGCAGCATTTATTGAGAAGGATTAATTATACATTCAAATTAAGACATTGGAAGTTTAAAGTGCATCAGGGTAAGCTATGATCCACTCATATAACTAAAAAAGAAGGTGATACTGCAATTTGACTGATGCAGTGAAAACAGATTCAATCAATGCTGACTATTCCATTCCATCAGAATTCTCAAGAGGAATTGCAATTCAGGAGATTTTTTTTCCTAAGCAATTCTAGTCCATAAGAAAAATAGCCGTTGTAATTAGTAAAATCTCCCTGTGTAGTTAAACACACAAAAGCAAATGAACACGTAATGCATAATGTTTTTCAAAGTAGTATATTTTATTTAATTAATAACATCCATGCATGACATGCATAAAACAGTTTTATACACTTTTGAGCAATTTTATATATACACTCAAAACATAATATTGTATAGGGACAGTTTACTCCAGAATGTTAATTGTTTAAAAATATATGCCTAGATTTAGAGTTCTGCGTTAGCCGTCAAAACCAGCGTTAGGGGGTCCTAACGCTGGTTTTGGCCGCCCGCTGGTATTTAGAGTCAGTCAGGAAAGGGTCTAACGCTCACTTTCCTGCCGCGACTTTTCCATACCGCAGATCCCCTTAAGTCAATTGCGTATCCTATCTTTTCAATGGGATCTTTCTAACGCCAGTATTTAGAGTCTTGGCTGAAGTGAGCGTTAGAAATCTAACGACAAGACTCCAGCCGCAGAAAAAAGTCAGGAGTTAAGAGCTTTCTGGGCTAACGCCGGTTCATAAAGCTCTTAACTACTGTGCTCTAAAGTACACTAACACCCATAAACTACCTATGTACCCCTAAACCGAGGCCCCCCCCCACATCGCCACCACTCAATTAAATTTTTTTAACCCCTAATCTGCCGACCGCACACCGCCGCAACCTACATTATCCTATGTACCCCTAATCTGCTGCCCCTAACATCGCCGACCCCTACATAATATTTATTACCCCCTAATCTGCCCCCCCCAACGTCGCCGCTACCTACCTACAATTATTAACCCCTAATCTGCTGACCGGACCTCGCCGCTACTATAATAAATGTATTAACCTCTAAAGCTAAGTCTAACCCTAACACTAACACCCCCCTAAGTTAAATATAATTTAAATCTAACAAAATAAAATAATTCTTATTAAATAAATTATTCCTATTTAAAGCTAAATACTTACCTGTAAAATAAACCCTAATATAGCTACAATATAATAATAATTATATTGTAGCTATTTTAGGATTAATATTTATTTTACAGGCAACTTTGTATTTATTTTAACCAGGTACAATAGCTATTAAATAGTTAATAACAATTTAATAGTTACCTAGTTAAAATAATTACAAAATTACCTGTAAAATAAATCCTAACCTAAGTTACAATTAAACCTAAGACTACACTATCAATAAATTAATTAAATAAACTATCTACAAATATCTACAATTAAATCAACTAAACTAAATTACAAAAAAAACAAACACTAAATTACAAAAAATAAAAAAAGATTACAAGAATTTTAAACTAATTACACCTACTCTAAGCCCCCCTAAAAAAAAACAAAGCCCCCCCAAAATAAGAAAATGCCCTACCCTATTCTAAAATAAATATTTTACAGCTCTTTTACCTTACCAGCCCTTAAAAGGGCCTTTTGCGGGGCATGCCCCAAAGAATTCTGCTCTTTTGCCTGTAAAAAAACATACAATACCCCCCCAACATTACAACCCACCACCCACATACCCCTAATCTAACCCAAACCCCCCTTAAAAAACCTAACACTAAGCCCCTGAAGATCTTCCTACCTTATCTTCACCACGCCGGGTATCACCGATCCGTCCAGAAGAGGGTCCAAAGTCTTCATCCTATCCGTCAAGAAGAGGGCATCCAGACCGGTAGACATCTTCATCCAGGCGGCATCTTCTATCTTCTTCCATCCGGCGCGGAGCGGGACCATCTTGAAGCAGCTGACACGGATCCATCCTCTTCTAACGACTTCCTAAGTCTGAATGAAGGTTCCTTCAAATGACGTCATCCAAGATGGCGTCCCTCGAATTCCGATTGGCTGATAGGATTCTATCAGCTAATCGGAATTATGGTAGGAAAAATCTGATTGGCTGATTGAATCAGCCAATCAGATTCAAGTTCAATCCGATTGGCTGATCCAATCAGCCAATCAGATTGAACTTGAATCTGATTGGCTGATTCAATCAGCCAATCAGATTTTTCCTACCTTAATTCTGATTGGCTGATAGAATCCTATCAGCCAATCGGAATTCGAGGGACGCCATCTTGGATGACGTCATTTGAAGGAACCTTCATTCAGACTTAGGAAGTCGTTAGAAGAGGATGGATCCGCGTCAGCTGCTTCAAGACAGTCCCGCTCCGTGCCGGATGGAAGAAGATAGAAGATGCCGCCTGGATGAAGATGTCTACCGGTCCGGATGCCCTCTTCTTGCCGGATAGGATGAAGACTTCGGACCCTCTTCTGGACGGATCGGTGATACCCGGCGTGGTGAAGATAAGGTAGGAAGATCTTCAGGGGCTTAGTGTTAGGTTTTTTAAGGGGGGTTTGGGTTAGATTAGGGGTATGTGGGTGGTGGGTTGTAATGTTGGGGGGGTATTGTATGTTTTTTTACAGGCAAAAGAGCAGAATTCTTTGGGGCATGCCCCACAAAAGGCCCTTTTAAGGGCTGGTAAGGTAAAAGAGCTGTAAAATATTTATTTTAGAATAGGGTAGGGCATTTTATTTTATTTTGGGGGGCTTTGTTTTTTTAGGAGGCTTAGAGTAGGTGTAATTAGTTTAAAATTCTTGTAATCTTTTTTTTATTTTTTGTAATTTAGTTTAGTTGATTTAATTGTAGATATTTGTAGATAGTTTATTTAATTAATTTATTGATAGTGTAGTGTTTGGTTTAATTGTAAGTTAGGTTAGGATTTATTTTACAGGTAATTTTGTAATTATTTTAACTAGGTAGCTATTAAATAGTTATTAACTATTTAATAGCTATTGTACCTGGTTAAAATAAATGCAAAGTTGCCTGTAAAATAAATATTAATCCTAAAATAGCTACAATATAATTATAATTTATATTGTAGCTATATTAGGGTTTATTTTACAGGTAAGTATTTAGTTTTAAATAGGAATAATTTATTTAATAAGATTTATTTTATTTTGTTAGATTTAAATTATATTTAACTTAGGGGGGTGTTAGTGTTAGGGTTAGACTTAGAGTTAGGGGTTAATACATTTATTATAGTAGCGGCGAGGTCCGGTCGGCAGATTAGGGGTTAATACTTGAAGTTAGGGGTCGGCGATGTTAGGGAGGGCAGATTAGGGGTTAATACTATTTATTATAGGGTTTTTGAGGCGGAAGTGAGGCGGATTAGGGGTTAATACATTTATTATAGTAGCGGGGAGGTCCGGTCGGCAGATTAGGGGTTAATAAATATAATATAGGGGTCGGCGGTGTTAGGAGCAGCAGATTAGGGGTACATAGGGATAACGTAGGTTGCGGTGGTGTACGGAGCGGCAGATTAGGGGTTAAAAATAATATGCAGCTGTCAGCGATAGCAGGGGCGGCAGATTAGGGTTTAATAAGTGTAAGGTTAGGGGTGTTTAGACTCAGGGTATATGTTAGGGTGTTAGGTGCAAACTTAGGAAGTGTTTCCCCATAGGAAACAATGGGGCTGCGTTAGGAGCTGAACGCTGCTTTTTTGCAGGTGTTAGGTTTTTTTCAGCTCAAACTGCCCCATTGTTTCCTATGGGGGAATCGTGCACGAGCACGTTTTTGAAGCTGACCGCGTCCGTAAGCAACGCTGGTATTTAGAGTTGCAGTGGCGGTAAATATGCCTGTACGCTCCCTTTTTGGAGCCCAAAACTCTAAATCTAGGCGTTAGATAATCCCTTTATTACCCATTTCACAGTTTTTGCATAACAAATGTTGTTATATTAATATACTTTTTACCTCTGTGATTACCTTGTTTCTAAGCCTCTGCAGACTGCCCCAATATTTCAGCTCTTTTGACAGACTTGCATCTTAGCAAATCGTTGCTGACTCATAAGTACGGGAGTGAGCACAATATTATCTATATGGCACACACAAACTAGCTCTGTCTAGCTGTGAAAAACTGTAAAAATGCACTTAAATAAGAGGCAGCCTTCAAGGGCTTAGAAATTAGCATATCAGCCCACCTAAGTTTGGCTTTCAACAAAAAATACCTAGAGAACAAAGCAAATTTGCTAAAAGTAAATTAAACTAAAAAGTAAAGTAAACTAAACTGTCCTTTTAAAAATTGTATTAAGCAAATAAAAAAAGGATTCAATTTGTTAACTTGGGAAATGAACATGAACAAATGCATCTTTTTGTAGAGGATTCAAAAATCTATAATAGATTTGATTTTTGAGTGGTGAATCAAATGAGAAGTTATATTTAAAAAATTGGAGGTTTGGACAAATAACTGGGATCTAAAGTTTAACATCACAAAATGCAAAATTAGGCATTTAGGAAAGGCAAATTCAAGGTTAATTACAAAATTATTGACACTTTACTACATTTTAAAAAAGAGGAAACGGAGTTGTGAATCACTATTTCATATTATTTGAAATTTAGAGAAAAATGTAGTATTGCACCAATTAAGGCCAGTAGAATGCTTGGTTGTACTGTTAGAGGTATTTGCCATAGAAATAGTAATAATTGTATGCCACTTTACAGATCTCTAGTTAGACCTCATCTTGAGTACTGTGTGCAGTTCTGGATGCCGTGTCTCCAGAAGGATATAAATATATTGGAATCTGTTCAAAGGATGGCTTCTAAAATGGTACATGGTCTAAAAATAAGAAAACTTACCAGGAAAGGCTGAAATACATAAATATGTATAGTGTAGAGGAGAGAAAGGAAAAAGGTGATATGATAGAAACCTTCAAGTATATTAAGGAGCTTACTAAAGCTGAGGCTGTAAGTATTTGTCACAAAAAGAGCAACTCCAGAAGGAATCATGATCTAAAGTTGAAGGGTAGGAGGTTCAGGAGTAGTTGGGGGAAGCACTATTTCACAGAAAGGGTGGTTGACTAATGGAATAAGTTTGTAATGTAGTCTAGGGAACCACCCCCTCCCACAATCTCTGTATTGGATCTGCTTTCATATAGTAACGGAGCAGGAACAGTGCTTCCTTGCCATATGAAGGCAGATGCATTCTGTCCCTCGGTTGCGGCTCCTGCTGACAGTGGGACTGCAACCTGAGCCAGGGTGTTGGACATAGGTGCTACATCAACATAGTAATCTGGGCAAACTACTATGTGACATAGTATCTACGTCCGTATGGCACAAGGGGATAAAGGAAGTTTAATTTTAGATGCAGATACCATGTATTGAAATACTTTTATAAACACAATTTTGATGCCAAGTAAGAGTGTCGGTTATCACAAATATACAAATAAATATATTTAAAATATATAAACCTAACCAATAAGCTTTATCCATACTACACCAGGACTGCAATGATATGGTGGTATATGGCATTATTATGATGGTGATATTAAAACTATTTGCATTTAAGGCTTCTCTATTTGGCACAGATTTCGTTGACATTAAATAGTTGACTAACTGAAGTGCCAAACTTATCCTTTGGTAATGACATGACAAATGGCATGTCTTGATATTTTCTTAAAAGAATCCTTAAATATCTTATTACAAATTAACCTCTTACCACAATTTTGTAGCTAAGGGAGTCTAGAATACGATCTCTTTAGGCTTCTATGGTCTCAGCATTTTATACAGCCATGATTGATATCTCACTTGATACTATCATTAAAGAAGAATATAACTAAAATAGCAACATACTAAAAATAAGGGCAAAAGTTCTAATAATAATGTAAACTGTATCTATTATAAATAGCAAATAACATCCACATGCAAGAGCTTTATAATCAATACATGTTATTATCAATTTACCAGTCTACTCCTATAATTCTTCCACTCATTTACTTTGATTCTTCAAAAGCCTCAAAGTCATGATCCAAGGCCTCTTCATTACATGGTGCTCAGGGTTAAAAAAATATAACAATAATATAAGCTGTTTTATATAGTCTCCTAGGAAGGAAACCAAAAGCTCTAATTATCAACCCTTTTTTGTATACCTGGCAGTCTATCCTTAAGATGTAATGCAATTGATGTAAACCTATATATGACCAAAGTGTTTATATATATATATATATATATATATATATATATATATATATATATATATATATATATATATATAAAAACACTCACTGGACTTGTGTCAATTGTGATATTTATTATATATATGTGAAAAAATAAATATATTAATAATAAATATAAATAAATATTTATTATCTGTCTCATGTTCTAATATTTTAGTATTTGACTCATACAGCTTTGTTATTTATATATATTTGCAATATTGAATTTGTGCAAGTCAGAACCATCATCGTTCAATAACCAGAATGCTTTAATATTTGTATTGAGTCACATTGGTAGGCATTCATTTTATTTAAACATGGCATCCTGTTAAATGCATATTTATATAGCGATTAAATGCTTTCCATACATTTCTGTATTTTGAATGGATAAGGCGTTATTCCAATTTAAGATTACAAGTGGAGTGCTATTTTAGCATGCACCCATAAAGGGTCAAATTTAAATAACCAGCCATTACAAGTGGCGGGTTAATGCTACAGTGAGTTCGCGTTAGCACTTTGCGCTAGGTGAAGTTAACCAGAGGTCAAACCTCTGGTTAATTAAAAAAGTCCCCCATTTGCCCCCAAAATAATGTGTATTGTTCTTTTTTAAAAATAAAAAAAATGAGCATCTTTATTTTATTAATAAGTAAATGCACAAAGCAGTTATAAGGGGTTAAAGTGAGAGGATGTGGGGTCTTAGAAAAAAATGGCACTGAAAAGTGCATTTACATTGCGATCTATGGGGACTGTGATTTCACTGTTAATATATAGTATATGCTTATATATGTGTATATTGTTTAAATGTGCATAAAATTGTAATGTAAAATCTTTTCATTTTCTCCATAGTTTAACATACCTCTATACATGTAAACCATGTTTCTCTATGTATGTGTATGTATGTCAATGTAAAATCCCTGCGTCACCCGAGATCTCCTATCTTTTAGCCCTTATAAATTGTGTGCAATATTTTTTAAAATTGTTATTAGACACTGTTACTATTAGTGTAACTGTACTTTGTAATGTATTTTTGAAGTGAAACTTTTTTGTTGCGGAAAACTGTTAACTACAGCTCTTCAAGCGTTCAAAGGGTTGTTGTAGAAAAGGGGAATGCGTACGTGCAATCATGATTTCTCAAGACTTGTAACACCTGGGCATTGGAAATTGATTGCAAAAACACCATATTGTGCATGGAAAACCCATAACACCTGACTTGTAATCTTGCCCTATGTTTTTAAGAAGTGTGTGGATGTCTGAAAAATATTTTCATTATTTTTTTCATTGATCTTTTACATTAAAAAAAATATGAATTATTTTTTTAACACTAACATTAAACACCTTGAGATTTTGATCTAAAATGTTTAGTTATGCATTATAAAGCAAATTAGTGTTATTTATTTTGCCCCCTTTTCATGTAATTTAGCTCTAATAGTTGAGAGACTTCTAATTCTCAAATATGAAAAGCACCCTAACTTCTCAAGGCTAACCCTGCTACATATATTTCATTAATTCGCTTTTACTGACAACTGCAAAACAAAGTACTTTATACTAATTGTATGACCGTGGCTAGCCTTGTTGTCTGTGGACTAAAGAGATTGGCGACTCCAAATAATTCCAGTAAAAAGTATGTTAATTTTTTTAAATTAAATGAAATGTTACTCTGTATTAACACAACAGAAACATCTTGAATTTACAAGGTGTTTACTGTCCATTTAATTTCAGTTAATTCCACTTAATATCAGACAGTGCAGTATAAAAATGTTTTTCCCTTTATGTGTTTCCAATGATTTATACCAGCTGCAGTGTATAAAATGTAGGTAAAATTGCTTCCATAGGTTTATTTTTGTATTTGAAATATCTGGTTTGTTCTTTGAAACCACAACCCATTAAAGTGAGTTGAGCTTGCAGGGAAATAAGATATCCTTATTTTATCACGTTCTGTACACACATGCTTCTTTATATTATCTCTGTCTTTATAACAAAGCCCAATACGTAGGGCCAGTTTCTAAAAAATGTGTGTAGAGTGGTTTTCTTCTCCAAAACTCGCAGGGGAAGACCTCATGGAATTCTATAAAAAAGGGTTTGTCCTTGCGAGTGGTGAGTTGTCTCACATAGAAATAATAAAAGCTGTCTGCTGTATAAAAGTTTGCAATGGGAAACAAAGTACACAGGGAGAACCTGGCACCCAATACAAATCAAATGACGCTGTTTTCAGTGCACTGTACCATAAAATCACAGTTATTTTCATATGCATAGGTTTTTCTTTTTAGAGTAGTGTTTTGAGTATTTTGATAAAAGCTCCCCACTTTTTAATTTATGAGGAACAATAGTGAGATCTGTAGGGCTAAAATGTTTATGCAGGAAATGTCATATATGTCCATGGAACGCTCATGTTCAGCCAATTATAGGAAAAAAAAAACAATTACAGTTTGTATTTTATTCTTACAAGTACAAATTTCAATGTGTTTTTGCATATCCAGTGTACTTATATTACAATTTATAATATGATTCCTGTGCAATTTACACACAAAAAATGATGTTTTCCATTTCTGATGAACCTTAACAATACATTTTTAACCTGTGTATATTTATGTGATTGGTAAAATGATTCATTTTGTTGGAATTTTAAATTACGATTTTCATTGTGCACTTTTATAATCTATGCATCTACTTCTCATATGAAAATGCAGTACACACACTTTAGAGAGACACTCTGTTTTCAGGGTGAAAAGTGACTTTATATAATTCCACTAGGGAAAGGACTGCAAATATTGTTACACATTTTCACCAGCCCATATAGATTTATAGAATTGGGCCCTTAGAATAAAATGTTGATTTTAATTTTTTTTCTCTAAACCCAACTGGGAGTATAATTTCTTCTGCTGGCTATGTTGACACAGCTTTTCTTTAGCCTGCGCGCTTATGACGAGTTGAGCGTCACCATGGCAAAACGGTATTTTCCCAGTGAGGTGACATTTCCACCTCTAAGCCAATTGCGTGCTAGTCATACGACATAATGCCAAAAGACAACCACAGTTATTGGCTAAGAGGCAGATACCTCATCTCATTGAAAAATAGCATTTTGCCGTGGATGATCCAATCAGCCAATAGAATGAGAGCTCAATCCTATTGGCTGATTGGATCAGCCAATAGGATTGAACTTCAATCCTATTGGCTGATTGCATCAGCCAATAGGATTTTTCCTACCTTAATTCCGATTGGCTGATAGAATTCTATCAGTCAATCGGAATTGAAGGGACACCATATTGGATGACGTAACTTAAAGGAACCTTCATTCAGTCGTCGGATCAAGAAGGAAGAGGATGCTCCGCATCGGATGTCTTCAAGATGGACCCGCTCCACTCCGGATGGAAGAAGATAGAAGATGCCGCCTGGATGAAGACTTCTGCTGCTTGGAGGACCTCTTCTTGCCGGATCGGATGAAGACTTCTGCCCCTCTGGATGTCCACTTCTGCCTGGCTGGGTGAAGACGTCTCAAGGTAGGATGATCTTCAAGGGGATAGTGTTAGGTTTTATTAAGGGGGATTGGGTGGGTTTTAGAATAGGGTTGGGTGTGTGGGTGGTGGATTTTAATGTTGGTGGTATTTTCTTTTATTTTACAGGTAAAAGAGCTGATTACTTTGGGGCAATGCCCAGCAAAAGGCCCTTTTAAGAACTGTTTATAATTTAGTATAGGGTAGGGAATTTTATTATTTTGGTGGGCTTTTTTATTTTATTAGGGGGATTAGAGTAGGTGTAATTAGTTTTAAAAAATTGTAATTATTTTTTTATTTTCTGTAATTTAGTGTTTGTTGTTTTTCGTACTTTAACTACAATTAACTACAATTAAATTAAATAAACTAGTTTATGTAATTAATTTAATTATAGTGTAGTGTTAGGTGTAATTGTAATTTAGGTTAGGATTTATTTTACAAGTAAATTTGTATTTATTTTAGCTTGGTGGTTATTAAATAGTTAATAACTATTTAATAACTATTGTACCTAGTTAAAATAAATACAAACTTGCCTGTAAAATAAAAATAAACCCTAAGCTAGATACAATGTAACTATTAGTTATATTGTGGATAGCTTAGGGTTTATTTTATAGGTAAGTATTTAGTTTTAAATAGGAATAATTTAGTTAATTATAGTAAATTTATTTAGATTTATTTAAATTATATTTAAGTTAGGGGGGTGTTAGGGTTAGGGTTAGACTTAGGTTTAGGGGTTAATAAATTTATTATAGTATTCACAGCGACGTTGGGGGGGCAGATTAGGGGTTAATAAATAAAATGTAGGGTTCAGCGATGTTGGGGGCAGCAGATTAGGAGTTCATATGGATAATGTAGGTGGCGGCGGTGTCCGGAGCGGCAGATTAGGGGTTAATACTATAATGCAGGTGTCGGCGATGTCGGGGGTGGCAGATTAGGGGTTAATAAGTGTAAGATTAGGGGTGTTTAGACTCAGGGTTCATGTTAGGGTGTTAGGTGCAGACATAAAAAGTATTTCCCCATAGGAAACAATGGGGCTGCGTTAGGAGCTGAACGCTGCTTTTTTTGCAGGTGTTAGTTTTTTTTTTTTAGCCAGCTCAGCCCCATTGATTCCTATGGGGAAATCGTGCACAAGCACATTCAGCCAGCTTACCGCTGACTTAAGCAACGCTGGTATTGAGGTGAGATGTGGAGCTAAATTCTGCTCAATGCTCACTTTTCTGAGGCTAACTCCGGCTTGCAGAAAACTCGTAATACCAGCGTTGTCTTAAGTGAGCGGTAAGAAAAAAAGGAGCGTTAGCACCGCACACCATTACAGACAAAAACTTGTAATCTAGCCGATTGTTATTTTTTTTTTAAAGTCTTTATTTTTCAATCCAACATTATGTAAATCACTTTTTGTAGAAACAGAGAGAAAAAAAAAAAAAAATCAAATACATGTTCAATTGCCTAATTAACTCAATATCCTTACTCGTTAATCAATATATCAGCAATATCTCATTATTTCTGTTTCTCTGTTTTCTTTCAACTAATTTCTCTACCTCATGTTGGAACTTTTCTCTTTTTTATATATGTTAGTTTAACAAGAGAGTAATTTCGTAGGTCTATCTTGCCTTAATTAACAAAAAACAACATAAAACAATAAACAATAACAAATAACAATAAACAATAGAAAAAAAAAAAAAAAAAAAAAAAAAGTTACATTTCCTTAACATTTTCCTCTCCCCTTCCTCCCCATCCTCTCCCCCCCCCCCCCTCTCTACCAATTGTTCAGAATGACTATTTCCGAGTATCTAAATGGATAAATTAGTTGTTCTATTTCACTGGGTGGGAATATCTTAATAAATTTTGACCATTTTTTAAAGAAAGCCAGTATTTCTCGTTCGGAATTTGAATCTGTTGCTAGCTGTTCAATTACATATTGTTTTTTAAGATAATTTTTGACTTCCGTAATTGTTGGGGAGAAACTATTCTTCCATTTTTTGAAAATTAAATTTCTAGCAGCAAGGATAACAAGATTGATTATCTTGATTTCTGATATGGGTACATTTTTATCTTTCAGGAATATTATATCATTCAGCGTAAATGTAAAGGAAGTTACTCTAAATGCTCTTAGTAACCAATGCTGTAATTTAAACCAGAATTGTTGTGTTTTGGGACATGCCCACATCATATGAATTATATCTGCTGCGATAAGATTACATTTTGGGCATTTATTAAATTTTTTGTTTTGCCACTTGTACCCTTTTTCTGGAGTATAATGTGTGAAATATATTAGCTTTATGTGTGACTCTCTCCATGTTTCTGATATAGTTGTACAATAAAGCTGAGATAGTGAGCGTGTTATCAGGGAGCTCTGATTAGTGTTATCTGGTAAATGAGGGGTCCACTTTTGAGTTATATATTCTAGGTTGGCTCCTCCCTTGTGTGAGATCAAGTATTTATACCATGTGGAGATAGATAGGTGTCCTGCTTTGGCTAGAGTTGGCCAATTGTCAAGATTTTCCCAGGACCATTTCCAGGAGAATTTATTAATTAACTGCTGTACGTAATGCCTAGCTTGTAGGTAAGCAAAAAATTCTTGATTTCCTAGTTCAAATTCTAGTTTTAATTCCTCAAAAGATTTAATGTTTTTTGCTGTTACATTGACAAGTTGTGATACCAGATACAAACCTTTCCTCTGCCAGTTTTTTAATATGGGGGATTGAGTGCCCTCCTGAAATTCTGGGTTACCTAGAAGAGTTTGAAATCTGGGTATCCTGATGTCTATTTCAACCCGTCTCCCTATTTTTTTCCATGCCTGCATTATTGTATAGATTGATTTGAATTGTTTCACTAGTTTAGGGATCGAATTACATGATAAATGAGTGACTGAAGTGGGAAGAAATGGATAAATTATACTTTGTTCTAACCTGTTGTCTGTATAATAGTCCATTTCTGTGAACCAATCAACCGCTATACGGCCCAAGAAGATTAAATTATATAATTGTAGATCTGGGAAGGCCAGACCAGCAAATTGTTTTGGGAGTGATAATTTTTGGAGAGATATTCTTGGTTTTTTGGATTGCCATATAAATTGACGAGCTGTGGTGTTGAACCTCTTAATGTCATATGATTTCAGAAAAATAGGGAGATTCTGTAATAGGTATAACAATTTGGGCAAAAGTATCATCTTAATTAATGCTATACGGCCTGATATAGAGAGTGGTAAGTTTTGCCAGTTTCTCATATATGTAATAATTTGAGAGACCATGGGGGTTATATTCAAGGAATACCATTCCTTAGGATCGGCAGTTATATTAATTCCTAGGTATCTAAAAGAGTTTGTCACTGTTTTAAAGGGTGTATTCAATTGAGACCCCTTTGTTTTTTTTAGCCATAACAGTTCAGATTTTGAGTTATTAATTTTATATCCAGAGAACTTGCTAAATAACTCTATTATTTCTATAAATTTTGGAATATTTAGAGCTGTATTTGATATGTATAAGAGTAGATCATCCGCATAAAGCGCCAGTTTCAATTCTCTTTCCTTAATTTTTATGCCCTCAAGTTGTTGCCTAATTTTGAGGGCTAAGGGTTCAATTGCTATATCGAATAATAAAGGCGATAGAGGACAGCCTTGACGGGTACCTCTTTCTATTTTAATTGTATTTGATCTTACTCCATTGACAGATAAGATAGTAGATGCTTGACAGCACAGTTTTCTGACCAGACTTAAAAAGTTCTTATTAAATCCAAACCTATGTAATGTGTCTAAAAGATAATCATGCTCAACACTGTCAAACGCTTTTTCCGCATCTATGGCTAACACTGCAGCGTCTATTTCCTCTATTAAGGTGCTATTTTCTGTATTTTTGAAATAGTCAATGGTCAGCAGCAATTGTCTAATTTTTGCTGCTGAACTGCGTTTGGTAAGAAACCCTGCTTGGTCCTTATGAATAATTTCTGCTAAACCTTCTTGAAGTCTTTTTGCTAAGATAATTGAAAAGAGTTTATAATCAGTATTCAAGAGGGCGATTGGCCTGTATGATTCTTTTTTATTTTTGTCCTTCCCTGGTTTCAGTATAAGTATTGATTGTGATGCTGTGAAATTCGGGGGAATCTGGGACTCTTCACTGTAATAGAGATTAAACAATTTTGTTAAGTGTGGGACCAGTGTTGGAGCTAAATTCTTGTAAATTTCGTTTGGGAGAAAATCGGGACCAGGAGCTTTATCTGACTTTAATGCTTGTATTGCTTGGCTTACTTCTGTTTCTAATATAGGGGAGTTTAATTTAAGGTTAAATTCAGAGCTAATCTTTGGAATATTTAATCCCTCCCAGAATTTATTGCAATCTTTGGTTCCTATAGTGTTAGAGGAATAGATTATTTTATAATAATTGTAAAAGGATTCAGAGATTTCTTTAGGTGAAGTGGATAGCTTCTCGCAATCATGTATTGACTCAATTAATAATGATTGTTTGGAGTTTTTTACTAGTTTTGCTAGTAACTTACCAGATTTATTACCATATTTGTATAACCTCGATTGATATCTAAGTTCTGTCTGTGATGTGTGGGATATAAGAAAAGTGTCATATTCATTTTTTGCTTCTATATACTTTTTCCAATTATTATTTGTAGGGGCACTGAGATAATTGTTATACTCATTTTTTACGGTAGATGTTATTTTTCTCTCCCTTTGTTTGTTCTCCTTTTTGGTTCTAGCAGCATAAGCTGTTATTTCTCCTCTCATTACTGCCTTAGCGGTCTCCCAGACTATTGAAAAGTTTTCCACTGATCCTATATTAAACATGAAATATTCCTCCAATTTAATCTTGAGCCAATTTATAAAGTTAAGATTCTTATTCAAATACTTTGGATAAAAAAAAACCTATCTTTTGATCTCGACCTTTTATTTTAGGAATATCAATCATTATGGGGGCATGGTCAGAGATACAAATCTCAGATATTAGTGCTTTTACCCCTAGTTTAAACAAACTATCACTAATCAAGAAAAAATCAATCCTAGATAATGATTTAAACACTTTGGAGTAACATGTATATCCTCTGGTACTCGGGTTCTGAGATCTCCAGATATCTTTAATTGCAAGGTTTAGACAAATGGAGTTAAATATTTTTGTTTCTAGATTATCTTTTTTTGTTTTATTTTGTTGGGTACCCCGTCTTAGTCTATCTATGGAATGTTGAGGTGCTATATTAAAATCCCCGGCTAAGATCAGGTGTCCTTCTGACACCTGCAAGATTATAGTTTGGAGAGAATCCCAGAATTTTAATTCAATTATGTTTGGTGCATATATATTGCATATAGTGTATATCATGTTGTCTGTCTTTATTTTAAGAATTAAGTATCTACTTTCTGGGTCTACTATAGTTAGTAATTTTTCATATATTAACTCTTTCCCCAGAAGAATTGCTATTCCGTTTTTCCTGTTCAGTGATGGGGCAGAAACAACCTCAGCCACCCATGAATATTTTAATTTTGCGGATTCCTCTGAATTCAGATGCGTCTCCTGTATAAGGCCAATTGTTGTTTTAAGTTTTTTAAGATGTGTTAGTATTGTTTTGCGTTTTATGGGTGAGGTTATGCCTCCTACATTCCACGAAGTGAACCTAATCAATCCATTCATTTTATTTTACTGTTTTATAGAGAAGGGGTGGGAGGACGAAGAAAGGAGGAGAGAGATGGAAGAGAGAGAGAAAAAAAACAAAAAAAAAAAACGAATTAAATAATCATCCATATTTTGTTTCTCTATTTCTGGGGTATAGGGGAAATGAAGCTTATACAATTTGTTAATCCCCTTTGTTGAAAAAATTCTAGATATATAGTTATTACTCATGGTGCTTTATTATTCTGTAATTCCGTGTTCCACAAGTTTCTTCTCTGCCTCTACCGCTGAGTCAAAGAAGAAAGTGTGACCATCGATCAGCACTTTTAGTCTAGCTGGATATATGACAGTGGCCTTCCACCCTGCTTTTATCATCTTTCCACAGACTGGCGAGAGTTCCCTTCGTTTTCTGGAGGTTTCAATAGAGAAATCCTGGAAGAGCAAGATCTTAATATCTTTATAGATAATTGGCTGATTTTTGCGATAATTTTGCAGATATAACTCTTTATCCTGAAAATTCAGGAACCTCGCTATAATTGGTCTTGGTCTTGCAGGGTCCCTCACATTTTCATTTAATCTCCCCAGTCTGTGTACTCTTTCAATTATGACTGTTGGTTGGGGTGGAGGTATTTTTAGTAATTGGGGTAGGATTTGTGTCATTAGTTTCATAAGATCTACATCTTGAATGGACTCTGGAAAACCAATAACTCTTAAGTTATTTCGTCTAGACCTGTTTTCGATATCATCTAGCTTAGCTTTAATTTTAATTATTTCATCCTGATTACTTTCAAATTTTGGTATGTATGCATTTGTTACGTCTTCCAAATCAGAGATTCTCTGTTCGGCTTCCACAAGTCTGTTAGAGAACTGTCTTACTTCTGTTGTCAGTGATAGAATGTCTTGTTTAATCTCTATTTTTAATGAGTCAAATTTAGGGGTTATGGCTTCTAGTATATTAGTCACTAATAGTTGCATTTCTTGTGCCGTCTTCTGATTTTGAGCCTTAGTACCTGAGTGTTCAGGGTGTATTTCTGCTGAGGTCTCAGTGATATTTTTATTTCTACGCTCCCTTTGTTTTGCCATGTCTAGATTGGGTCTGTTTGTGACTGTAGGTGAAGTGATGAATTTATCCATATACGTGATGGGATATATCCTATAATTCAGGATAGTTGTTAATATTAAATGTGCTTTCCCTTCTTGCCTCCCTTTCTCTCTCTCCCCTCTCCTCTCTCTCCTCCTCTCTCTTCAGGAGGAGAGGGTCTTTATTTGTGAAAAACAAAAACAAAAAGTGTAGTGAGGGAAAAAAAAAAAAAAAAAAAAAAAAAAGAAAAAAAGTGAATGTGAAAAAAAAAAAAAAAGTAAAGTGTCACACACTTTAGAGTGCTAATTAGTGTTTTTATGTGATAGAAGACTGGACAATGGCAATAATTTAGGCCCCAGTTATATTTGTTCTTTAGCTCCTGTTAGAATGATAATTATAGTAACTTTAGTAACTCTCAAATTATTGCGCTTGTAAATTATCAATCCTAATAGTATTCTATGCCTTGTTTCGGCAGTCTTAACCAAATATTAAAAGTTTCAGGTCTAGTAATTATACTTTAAGGGTTATTTACACTTCTTTCTTAGTCAGAAAAAGAAAAATAGCAATGAAGTTTTAAATTATTTATATATTGCTATATGTACCTATAATTTAATTATTTTTCTTCCCTCCTCTCTCCTCCCTCTCTCTCCCCCCTTTCTGAGCTGGGGATAACGTTATGAATTGCTGGTTTCTTCTCTATTCAATACAGTTATGCGTTTTCTAATTCAATATATTTTTTATATTAATAGAGCTTGGTACTTCATTATTATTCACTTATTGTTGACCAATTTGCCAAGCCTATGTTAACAATACTTATTCCAGCCCACTGAATTAAATATATGTTTTAACAACAACAGATCACCAGAGTGTGCTTCTCTTCCCCCTTCCTCCCCCTCCCTCTCTCTCTCCTCTCCCTCCTCCCTCTTCTGTTGTAGTAAAAATTAAAAAAACTTCTCAGGTTTCATAGGGAGGAAAAAACAAAAAAAAAGAAAAACAGAGAAGAGAGAAATACACGCAAATGCTAATGCTAAATAACAAGTAACTTCTAGTTTAAGCCAAATTCTGTGGCTACATGTATATATAGTCCATTTATATTCATGTTTAGTTTTGTTTCCCTGTACACTTTTTTATAAACGTTCAAGCTCCTCCAGTTCACAGTTGTGGGTTTTGAGTTTTTACTCCTTGTTAGGGAACGATGAACTAATCTTCAATGCCTGAAGTTAACAACAATTTAAGGAGCAGACCCCGTTGTATGTTGATGATTATAAGTGTAACATGCAGTCCAATGTTTTCTTTTCCCTTTTTCCTTCCCCTCTCTTATTTAAAAAGAGAAAAAAAACAACAAAAGCAACAAAAGAAAAAAAACATGACAAGCAATCCACTGTTGCCTACCACTCACCCCTCCAGCAGATTTACCTCGTCCCGACTTTGAATCTGTCCATAGAACAACCTGTTGGGTGCAAAGTTACTTCAAGCTGCTGATGTGGATCTTTCAAAATAGTTTCCACGGTTGGTCCGTCTTGAGCTTGTATCCGTCTGTAGGTGTACAGCCCTTCTCACTTCCCATTCAGTAAGGGGCCGATAACAGGAGAATAGCCCCGCTGCAGCAAATCCCCTAGAACAAGGAGGTCTGCCGGCTCCCCGCGCGCAGCACCGGTGGGCGGGGAGAGCAACCGGCGGTCAGCGCTCCAAACACAGGGACTCAAGCTCTAGGGAGGAATGTACCCAAGCAGCCTTGCTCCAGCGTGCGTCTCCTCTGCACCGGATCTACAACCGGAAATTGTCAGCTGGAGGACCAGGTCTCCACAACCGGGACACACGATCTGCGTAGTCTCGATCTCCCACACGCAGCACCGGTGGGTGGGAGGGACAGACAGACCGATGGGTTCCCCAACAGGTTTTGACCTCTCACAGGACACACGCCTTGGCAAGTAGTTTTGTATAAGTTAACTGCCGATGTTGGGGTGAGTGGGGGCTATTTTACAAGTTCCGGCATTACTTTCTTGTGAGCCAGTCAAGCTATTCTCCCCTCTCACTTTAGAGGGTGAGAGGGGGAGGTTGTCTTAGGATGGATGTTTTACCCTTTATGGAGCTTACTTGTACAACCACCTAAATTTCAGCTCCGGGTAAGAAAGTTCTTTATAGCGTAGTTGACCAAAAACACGCTAATGGAGGATACACCAGAGAATTTTCAATAGCTGGCTGCAGAGTTTTACCAGAAGAGAGCTTTCCCTCTCTCCTAGTACACTGTAGGTTTACTGGCGCGAATCAACCGCCTCTAGACCAGCTGCAGGGGATCAGAGCCTGCTCTATGCACTTGCTCCTCCTCTTCCTCTCAGCCGATTGTTATTTAAAGAACTATATAGAATTGTTTCATTTTCATCATCAATGAAAAATATGACAGCTTACATAAAAATCATATAGGATTTTTTAAATATTTGGTTTTTATAAGAAATTGTTTTAAAAAATCAAACTAGATTTGTGTCATGTTTAAAGGGATGTGAAACTTAATTTTTTTTCTTTCATGATTCAGATAGAGAATACAATTTTAGTTTGAGCTGAAAAAAACCTAACACCTGCAAAAAAGCCGCGTTCAGCTCCTAACGCAGCCCCATTGTTTCCTATGGGGAAACACTTCCTACGTCTGCACCTAACACCCTAACATGTACCCCGAGTCTAAACACCCCTAACCTTACACTTATTAACCCCTATTCTGCCGCCCCCGCTATCGCTGACCCCTGCATATTATTATTAACCCCTAATCTGCCGCTCCGTAAACCGCCGCTACTTACATTATCCCTATGTACCCCTAATCTGCTGCCCCTAACACCGCCGACCCCTATATTATATTTATTAACCCCTAATCTGCCCCCCACAACGTCGCCTCCACCTGCCTACACTTATTAACCCCTAATCTGCCGAGCGGACCGCACCGCTATTATAATAAAGTTATTAACCCCTAATCCGCCTCACTAACCCTATAATAAATAGTATTAACCCCTAATCTGCCCTCCCTAACATTGCCGACACCTAACTTCAAACATTAACCCCTAATCTGCTGACTGGAGCTCACCGCTATTCTAATAAATATATTGTGACGGACCCTTCGGTCAGGACTGAAAGCGTTAACTTTATTTTCTAAATACAAGTTGCTGGCTCCAGCCATAATTTAGTTAGTGATAAGAATTCCATTATTTAATTGTGTCTTATGTTTAACTTGCTATCTGCCTAAGTAAAGTAATGTATTCTATTGTATCATGTAAAAGGGCGTGTTCCCTCCATGTAATGTACAACAGTCTTTCAACCCCCCCCCATCTGGGGTCAAACCTGTATAAATACTAGGCATCTAGCCTTTAATAAATGACATTCTGTTTTAAACCTGATGTGGAGCCTGGTCTCATGTTTGAGGGGAAAAACTGGCTGGGTTGTGAGTTGCTGATTCCCTATGCAGGACATTGTTCATCTGGTGTTAACCCTTGGTATCCTGTTAGTACCGTAACAATTGGTGGCAAGCGACGGAATGAACCTTATCGCCCAGAAGAGCAACTACACAAGCCAGTAACCTCAGGAAGAGGGGGATTATTACAATACTGACTAAGATGGAAGGAGTACCAGGGACCGAAGGAACCAATGGGCCCAGCATATCAGACAGAACCCCCGAAGAAGCACGCTTTGATCGGGCGGTTAAAATAAGACTGGCACATTATGGCCCTAACCCATCTGCGGAAATTATCGACCGGGTCATAGCAGCTGTGGAGGCCAACCTACTTCGCCAAAGCGGCGCTGCAGCAGCCCAAGTCACAGCAACCCGAGTGGAAAAGGGAAAAGTAAATTTTGCAGCTTTTAAAAACTTCCTGGAAACAGAAGGAGAGATTGATGGGTACCTTGCGGATTTTGAGAGGCAATGTGCACTACACAAGGTACCCGCAGAGGACTGGGTCACGATATTATCCGGAAAATTATCCGGCCGGGCCAGTGAGGCTTTTCGGGCCATTCCAGATGAGGAAGTTGGGGATTATAATACTGTGAAAGAGGCTCTGCTCTCCAGGTATGCGGTTACACCGGAGGCATACCGGAGGCGGTTCAGAGACACTGTTAAATTAGCTGGTGATTCCTACGTTGAGTGGGCATGTAAGGTGCACCGCACAGCAGCTCATTGGATAGCGGGGTGCCAAGCCGTATCTGGGGAAGAGGTGCTGCAGCTATTCCTGTTGGAACATTGCTTTGACAAGTTATCAGCAGGAGTTAGAGAGTGGGTTCGGGACCGTAAACCCTCCACCCTGCATGAAGCTGCTCACCTGGCAGATGAGTATACGGATGCCCACAAACTGGACACTGCTACCACTAAGCCCCCTGCTAGAGTGGAGTACAGACCCCCAGTCACCCCAGCAGCTGCCAGTTACCAACCCCCGGCGCACCGCTATACCACATGGCCTCTGGCCACGAACTACCCTCAGAGAGCCCGGTTCAATTCGCGGGGCTACTCACAACCTATTCGGTGCTTTGGATGTAAGCAACTAGGGCACAAAAGACCAGAGTGTCCCCTAAATGCAGCGAACCAAGCACAGTCCTGGAGAAGACCCGCCGGCGGAATCCCACGTAACCCTCAGCCTGCGGCCCGCTACGTAGGGGCGCAAGAATGCTGGGGCATCCTACATGAGGCAGACCTTGTGCAAGCTGCCCACCGGAATAACCGGCAACTGGTTAAAGTGAATGGGAAGGAGGTCAGTGGTCTACGGGATACTGGTGCTACCACGACCTTGCTTCGAAAGAACTTGGTGTCTGAGAAACAGCACACTGGAGACACTGTGGCTGTGAGGGTAGCAGGGGGCACTGTGTTCCGCCTACCTGTTGCCAGGGTACATTTGGATTGGGGAGGGGGCGCTAGACCTGTGAATGTGAATGAAGGATTTACCCGCTGATGTTCTCCTTGGAAATAACTTGGCCCCCCTTGTTTCTGCCTATGCTCCTATGGGTCCCGCTGATGTTAACCCTGTGACTACCCGTGCCCAGATCCGTGCAGCAGAGACTGACCCCCCTGCTGCTAAGCCCCAGGACGCTGAGCTCAGTAAATCTCTATCCGCTATTGATACGTGGAAGTCCCGTTACAATGCGCTGATGAAGGAGAAGAGGAGCGCAGAGGAAAAAGCACGTTTAGAACGTGAATCTCTGCTAGACAAGCTGCACCGACAGACTGCAGAAAACACCAGCTTGAGAGTGGAACATGAAACATTTAAGACAAACTTAATGACACTTGAGGAGAAGCTGACGCTGGCTCATAGTGAGGTGCAGCAACTCAAGGGCACCCTATGTCAGTATGAAGGGATTGTGGATACCTATAAAGAGCAGGTACAGAAAACTCGTAAAGAAGCTGATGGGATTTTGAAGGACTGTTTAGCCCTAGTCTGGGCACTGAGGAAGTTGAACCCTTGTTTGTATGGACAGGAAGTCTCTCTCATAACGGGAATACAGATGGATTGTCCCGGCAAACTGACATGCCTACCACCTCCTAGTCCGGTCATCCCCAGGTTGACCCGACAAAGGGTCAAGCCGGGTCTGCCGGAGTGTTCCACAAGGGGGGAGCTATGTGACGGACCCTTCGGTCAGGACTGAAAGCGTTAACTTTATTTTCTAAATACAAGTTGCTGGCTCCAGCCATAATTTAGTTAGTGATAAGAATTCCATTATTTAATCACCTCCAGAGTCAGACTGTTGGTGATAAGGACTCCATTGTGTCTTATGTTTAACTTGCTATCTGCCTAAGTAAAGTAATGTATTCTATTGTATCATGTAAAAGGGCGTGTTCCCTCCATGTAATGTACAACAGTCTTTCAACCCCCCCCCCCATCTGGGGTCAAACCTGTATAAATACTAGGCATCTAGCCTTTAATAAATGACATTCTGTTTTAAACCTGATGTGGAGCCTGGTCTCATGTTTGAGGGGAAAAACTGGCTGGGTTGTGAGTTGCTGATTCCCTATGCAGGACATTGTTCATCTGGTGTTAACCCTTGGTATCCTGTTAGTACCATAACATATATTAACCCCTAAAGCTAAGTCTAACCCTAACACTAACACCCCCCTAAGTTAAATATAATTTCAATCTAACGAAATAAATTAACTCTTATTAAATAAATTATTCCTATTTAAAGCTAAATACTTACCTGTAAAATAAATCCTAATATAGCTACAATATAAATTATAATTATATTATAGCTATTTTAGGATTTATATTTATTTTACAGGTAACTTTGTATTTATTTTAACCAGGTACAATAGCTATTAAATAGTTAAGAACTATTTAATAGCTAAAATAGTTAAAATAATTACAAATTTACCCGTAAAATAAATCCTAACCTAAGTTACAATTAAACCTAACACTACACTATCAATAAATTAATTAAATACAATATCTACAAATAACTACAATGAAATAAACTAACTAAAGTACAAAAAATAAAAAAGAACTAAGTTACAAAAAATAAAAAAATATTTACAAACATCAGAAAAATATTACAACAATTTTAAACTAATTACACCTACTCTAAGCCCCCTAATAAAATAACAAAGACCCCCAAAATAAAAAAAATGCCCTACCCTATTCTAAATTACTAAAGTTCAAAGCTCTTTTACCTTACCAGCCCTGAACAGGGCCCTTTGCGGGGCATGCCCCAAAGAATTCAGCTCTTTTGCCTGTAAAAAAAAACACATACAATACCCCCCCACCCAACATTACAACCCACCACCCACATACCCCTAATCTAACCCAAACCCCCCTTAAATAAACCTAACACTAAGCCCCTGAAGATCTTCCTACCTTATCTTCACCATACCAGGTTCACCGATCGATCCAGAAGAGCTCCTCCAATGTCTTGATCCAAGCACAAGCGGGGGGCTGAAGATGTCCATGATCCGGCTGAAGTCTTCATCCAAGCGGGAGCTGAAGAGGTCCATGATCCGGCTGAAGTCTTCTATCAACTGCATCTTCAATCTTCTTTCTTCCGGATCCATGTAGTTCATCCCGCCGACGCGGAACATCCATCTTCACCGACGACTTCCCGACGAATGACGGTTCCTTTAAGGGACGTCATCCAAGATGGTGTCCCTCGAATTCCGATTGGCTGATAGGATTTAAGGTAGGAAAATTCTGATTGGCTGATGGAATCAGCCAATCAGAATCAAGTTCAATCCGATTGGCTGATTCAATCAGCCAATCAGATTGAGCTTGCATTCTATTGGCTGTTCCGATCAGCCAATAGAATGCGAGCTCAATCTGATTGGCTGATCGGATCAGCCAATCGGATTGAACTTGATTCTGATTGGTTGATTCCATCAGCCAATCAGAATTTTCCTACCTTAATTCCGATTGGCTGATAGAATCCTATCAGCCAATCGGAATTCGAGGGACGCCATCTTGGATGACGTCCCTTAAAGGAACCATCATTCATCGGGAAGTCGTCGGTGAAGATGGATGTTCCGCGTCGGCGGGATGAACTACATGGATCCGGAAGAAAGAAGATTGAAGATGCCGTTGATAGAAGACTTCAGCCGGATCATGGACCTCTTCAGCTCCCGCTTGGATGAAGACTTCAGCCGGATCATGGACCTCTTCAGCTCCCGCTTGGATGAAGACTTCAGCCGGATCATGGACATCTTCAGCCCCCCGCTTGGGCTTGGATAAAGACATCGGAGGAGCTCTTCTGGATCGATCGGTGAACCTGGTATGGTGAAGATAAGGTAGGAAGATCTTCAGGGGCTTAGTGTTAGGTTTATTTAAGGGGGGTTTGGGTTAGATTAGGGGTATGTGGGTGGTGGGTTGTAATGTTGGGGGGGGTATTGTATGTGTTTTTTTTACAGGCAAAAGAGCTGAATTCTTTGGGGCATGCCCCGCAAAGGGCCCTGTTCAGGGCTGGTAAGGTAAAAGAGCTTTGAACTTTAGTAATTTAGAATAGGGTAGGGCATTTTTTTATTTTGGGGGTCTTTGTTATTTTATTAGGGGGCTTAGAGTAGGTGTAATTAGTTTAAAATTGTTGTAATATTTTTCTGATGTTTGTAAATATTTTTTTATTTTTTGTAACTTAGTTCTTTTTTATTTTTGTACTTTAGTTAGTTTATTTCATTGTAGTTATTTGTAGATATTGTATTTAATTAATTTATTGATAGTGTAGTGTTAGGTTTAATTGTAGGTAATTGTAGGTATTTTATTTAATTAATTTATTGATAGTGTAGTGTTAGGTTTAAGTGTAGGTAATTGTAGGTATTTTATTTAATTAATTTATTGATAGTGTAGTGTTAGGTTTAATTGTAACTTAGGTTAGGATTTATTTTACAGGTAATTTTGTAATTATTTTAACTATTTTAGCTATTAAATAGTTCTTAACTATTTAATAGCTATTGTACCTGGTTAAAATAAATACAAAGTTACCTGTAAAATAAATATTAATCCTAAAATAGCTATAATATAATTATAATTTATATTGTAGCTATATTAGGGTTTATTTTACAGGTAAGTATTTAGCTTTAAATAGGAATAATTTATTTAATAAGAGTTAATTTATTTCGTTAGATTTAAATTATATTTAACTTAGGGGGGTGTTTAGGTTAGGGTTAGACTTAGCTTTAGGGGTTAATACATTTATTATAATAGCGGTGCGGTCCGCTCGGCAGATTAGGGGTTAATAAGTGTAGGCAGGTGTAGGAGACGTTGAGGGGGGCAGGTTAGGGGTTAATAAATATAATATAGGGGTCGGCGGTGTTAGGGGCTGCAGATTAGGGGTACATAAGGATAACATAGGTGGCAGTCGGCAGATTAGGGGTTAATTATTGTAGGTAGCTGGCGGCGACGTTGTGGGGGGCAGGTTAGGGGTTAATAAATATAATATAGGGGTCGGCGGTGTTAGGGGCAGCAGATTAGGGGTACATAAGTATAACGTAGGTGGCGGTCGGCAGATTAGGGGTTAAAAAAATGTAATCAAGTGGTGTCGATGTGGGGGGACCTCGGTTTAGGGGTACATAGGTAGTTTATGGGTGTTAGTGTACTTTAGAGCACATTAGTTAAGAGCTTTATAAACCGGCGTTAGCCCAGAAAGCTCTTAACTACTGACTTTTTTCTGCGGCTGGAGTTTTGTCGTTAGATTTCTAACGCTCACTTCAGACACAACTCTAAATACCGGAGTTAGAAAGATCCCATTGAAAAGATAGGATACGCAATTGACGTAAGAGGATCTGCGGTATGGAAAAGTCGCGGCTGGAAAGTGAGCGTTAGACCCTTTCCTGACTGACTCCAAATACCGGCGGTAGCCTAAAACCAGCGTTAGGAGCCTCTAACGCTGGTTTTGACGGCTACCGCCAAACTCTAAATCTAGGCCATAGAGAAGCAGAAATGATCCAGCACATAAAAGCAAAGTACTGTAGTGTTAGAACAAGCTGTTTTGTATTTGCAGTCAAGGGATATGACTAGGCCCAAAGAAGGTTGAAATGATTGTCCGGGGTTGCCATGTACAAAAAAGGATTGCCTGGAATTTTGGGGCTGGACTGACCTTGTGAGGGTTAGGGTGAGTAAAACTCAATACGCAGGAATAGGTGTACAGGAAACCAAAAGTCTTTTAAATGGCTTTAATAAAACAAGTGAAACAAAAACTAATAATTGGTCAATATCAAGGATTAAACAAGAGCAGAGTCCAGGAACTAAGGTGAGCTGAGGAACGATGTAAATCAGTCCGGAAACTAGGTACCAAGGAGGCAAACAAGAGCAGAGTCCTAGAACAGGCTAAAAATTAGTCCGATACTGTGAGGTCAGTCCAGCAAATAGGTAATAAGGGGTCAAACAAGAGCAGAGTCCAGGAACAGGCTAAAGGTGAGGAACCATGGAGATCAGTCTGGCAACTAGGTACCAAGGAGGCAAACAAGAGCAGATTCCTAGAACAGGCTAAAAATTAGTCCAAGAACAGGTCAAAGGTCAGGTACCATGAAATCAGTCCAGCAACTAAGTACCAAGGGGGGAAGTCAGGGGCAATGTCTAGCAAATATAGGTGGACAGAATGGCACAGGACACAAGGTAGATGCAGTAGTGAAAACAGGTTTCAAGTAAGCTTCCACTGGTAGAGCAGGTACAAGAGACTTTGATGGTATAGAATACCTAGCGTGTACTGTTGGTGAGGTTGTCATGAGATACCAGGTAGGTATAATGGGTATAGCAGGATTCAAGAAAGTGGCCACTGGTACAGCGAGCACAGGAGACTCAGCAGGCACAGGATACCCAGTGGGTACTGTTGGTGAGGGTATCACGGGATACCAGGTAAGTGCAGCAAGTACAGTAGGATTCAGGTAAGCTTCCACTGGTATAGTAAGCACAATAGACTCAGCAGGCACAGGATACCCAGTGTGTACTTTAATGATATGCATTAAAAAGGGAAAGCAACTCTACATTGGCACCCCACCACTAATTAGCAGATAATAACACTGTCATACACCCCCCCCCCCCATTTCCTGACCGATAACTGCATACGTCGGCTTCAGGTGCCAGGGGTGAAGTGCACAGATTAAGGCTAAAAAACAAATTCATTTCGGCCTCTATACCAGCATTTTTTAATGTTGTAACTGACAAAAACAGGAGTGCTGTAAGCCCCATACTTTTTTCTTTCCCTTTCCAATTATAACTGTTGGTTAGGCTGCCACAGGATACCAGGTAGGTTCAGGAAATAGGTAAGCTGCCATTAGTAAAGCAGGATACTGGAGACTCAGCAGACAAAGGATAATCAGTGGGTACTGTTGGTGAGACTGCCACAGAATACCAGGTGAGTACTGCAGGTACAGCGGAATACAGGTAAGCTACCACTGGTACAGCAGGATACAGGTAAGCTACCACTGGTACAGCAGGATACAGGTAAGCTACCACTGGTACAGCAGGATACAGGAGAATGTTGTTCATTCCAGAAAGAGAGTTTCACTTTGTGTGTGTGTGTGTGTGTGTGTGTTATATATATATAGTCAGGTGTGGCTATGTTGGAAATGATTAAAAAGTAAGGTATTAAAAAAATCCAGGGGCACGATTACATATACGGTGCAGGTTTCGGTGCAAGCGTGGGAAACCGCGCCGCCCGTAATTTCACCTCGCACATTGGGGTATTACATATACTGCACCGTTAGATGCTAAATGGCGTAAGTAGGACAAACTGGCGATCTTCGGAAATGTGCGCAAATACACATTTTAGTCGTCGCAAGTAACTTACGCCAGTATTTTGTCCACGGAAAGTGTAAATAAAGAGTAGTTTTATGCAAATTAGGCTAACACTCGTAAAAATGGACAGATTTCAAATAAAAATGTGAGACGTAATTACGCTATTAAAAATTCATATATAAACCCATGGGCAGCCGCCATTTTTTTCAGTGTGTTTGGATTGTTTGTTGAGCTACAACACACTACACTGGAGTGGAGGATTAGTCAGAGTAGAGAGAGAGAGGCGCAAACAGAGGAGTTAGGTCGCATTGTTGTTTGATTAAGCTTGTACACTTACACATATTTTTACATATTGCACACATATTTTGCATACATACATATACAAAATACACCACACTTTTTTTCTAACACCTCATACATTTTATTGGATTTTTACAGTTTGATAGGCTGAGTGTTTGGTTGTGATTGTGTGTGATTGAACTGGGAGTGAGTGTGAGTGTGTGTAGTGTGATTTAGTGTGAGGATGGCAGGGAGAGGTAGGGAGGAGGGGAGGAAGGGAGAGGAGTGGCAGGGAGAGGAGTATTGGAGAGGACAGGTGGAGCAGTGGGCCCCCCCGTCAGGGAGTAAGTGGATTGGGGAGAGGGAGAGCTAGAAGGGATGATGAGAGGGGAGATGCACAAGAGCCCCAGAGAGCTGGCACATCTAAGAGAGGGACAGAGGGTGCACATGGGGACAGAAGGGGGGAGGAGGGAGAGGATTGGGAGGAACCCACACCAGGGACCACACAGGGAGGAAGCCAAGTGTCCATGGAGGATGAGAGGCTGAGATGTCCAAACTTCTCATTTGATGAAAATGTTGCCCTTGTCCAGGCCATTATGGACAATTACAGTGCCCTCTTCGAGCAGGAGAAGGGCAAAGGTATTGCCAGAAAGTGAAAAATGGCATGGTTGGCGGTAGAGGATGCCATCAACAGTGTGGCCCCACAGAGGAGGACTGTTGAGGGACTGAAAAAGTGGTGGAATGACTGCAAGAGGCGAGTCAAAGAAAAGATGGGGCAGGAAGCTATGCACCAGAGGGGAACAGGTGGTGGTCCATCCCTGGATATTGAGTATAACACCTGGCAGGAGATGATAAGCAAGTGCCTGAGTATCACAGCAGTCCGTGGACTTCCAGGGGCTCATGACTCAGGGGCTGCAACCACAACACATCATGCTGGTGAGTAACATCCCACTCACCAGTATTATATGTATTTGAGATATAACATCCTTTAATATCACACATTCATGTATACAATGAGGAGCATGGTATTTGGCCTACTAACAAAAACATCTACAATTATATTTGACATTACTGCCACTTAACACAATGCAATTCATGATATGAGGTGGAATAGTGCAATACTAACATGTCTCAGAATAACGCAGGACATGATAATCAGTATAGGCCCTAGCATGTATCAATGTACAGTATATTGTATGCCCACGTGGACATATATCTGACTGTACTAATCGCTCTCATCCTATGACTCCTTCACAGAACCTCCTGTCACGAGGATACAAACATCCATGACACCACCACCACCCCCATCACCAGTCTTCAGGCAACCGCAAGAACAGTATGCTCCCAGGCATGAGCATGGTTGGATGGCTTCAGTTGAGGACCCGGGAGTGATGCCACAAAGGGTCCATGTATTTACCCCCCCCCCCCCCACAACACAATCTCATAGCAGTCAGGGATTTTACCCACAGACAATGTCACAGGAAGTGCCAATTGGACAGGCTGAGTGGTCACATACTGGTCCTCAGTGGGACTATCAACCAACCATGAGAGCTCCACCATCATCAGCAGTTGGACGAGCTCCACCATCATCATCAATTGGACGAGCTCCACCATCATCATCAATTGGATGAGCTCCACCATATATAGCACAATCTATAGCTGCACCTCAAGCACTATCAGATGCAGGTGACCCTGCCCCACATGAACCAGCAGTTGAAGCTGACCTTGCACCTCCAGCAACAGCAGATGCAGGTGACCCTGTCCCACAAGCACCTAGAAGCCCTGCTGCTCAAGAGCCTGTAGATGCATTGTATTCTCCCCTGGGTGAGGAATACATTGCACTCCAGAGGAGGCTCATAACAAGCACCAAGAGCATACAAAGAGGCCAAGAGAGGTTCTTTAGGAACCATGAAAGGTTAATCAGGAGCCAAGAGAGGATACAACAACGTAGCATAGAGCTACAGAGGGACATGGCAGCATCGTTAAGTGCAAGTGTTCATAACCAGTTACAGATGATGCGAATTCTGTCTGATATGCATATGCAAATGGACAATAGATGGAGATAACAAAATCAATTCTTGGGTGTGTTGGTTGAGCACTTTACACACCAGCAGGACACTGCCTCCAGTCTATCATCTGTGCCCAGCAGAAACAGCAGAATCTTCTCAAACCAGGAGAACAAGGAAATCCACTACAGTCACCTCAGCTCCCTCATCCAAGAAGCCAAAAACAAAATAAATATTCTTATAGTTCACCATAAATCTTGTCCTCTGTTATTTACCATATAATTGTCATCAACACCCATGTGAGGTGTGTTTCAGTACACTAATATTGTTAAAACATATAATATGACCTCTGTGGAAAATGCAATAAAAACTGGTAATATCATGTTTATTACATATTCTTGTACTATAACTCACATCCACAATAGTTGTTTATGAAGGGTACATATAGTAATATTCACTTCTAAGATGTAAATAAATGTATCTCACATCCAATATAAATTGATACATGGGTATATATAATAGTGATGTTACTGATAGGGTGTGCATTATCAGGCTGCAGGTGAGAGGTTGTGTTGTCTGTGATTGGTTTGACACAATTGCAAAGAGGCGGCCTTCAAGAAGGTCTTAGACATTATCATATGAGCCATCCTAGGTTTAGCTTTCAACTAAGAATACCAAGAGAACAAAGCAAGTGTTATGATTAAATCTGAAAGTAGTTTGACATAACATGCCCTATTTGAAACAAGGTTTTTTTTGGACTTGACTGTCCCTTTATATATTTTGGCATCAATGCCAAGCTGTGTTAACATTAGAATAAATTACACTCCAGTGGGTTCTAAAGAGATGAAGGCAATACAATTATGATTTCCCATTGTTAACTCCTCCAAGTATTGTTGATTGTTTTGAGAACAAATTTAAAGTAAATAAGCAAGTATATGTCCACAATGTGATAAAGTGATGAGATCTAATTCTTTTTTTTTTTTTTTTTTTTTTTTTTAAATTCAAATCTTTATTAGAGCATGTCAAAGTTACAGCGATAAAAGTCCAAAATTACAAAGTCTGTGGCAGTATAGTAGCGTAACAATTATCAACAAAAACAACAACAATTGTGATGCATGGTGGAAACATAAGCAGATATTAACAACCATTGTACAGCACGGTGTGTATTTCAACTAAGGAAATAGTATCCAAGGAACAAGGATACGTTAATAAGTACAAGACTGCAGTGAGGACATGTGTGTATGGCTGGATGTCGGAGAATGAAGGAAAAAAGAGAGAGGGAAGGGAGAGAGGGGGAAGAGGAGGGAAAGGAAGAAAAAAAAAGGGGGGGGTTAGTGAAGAGGACAAAGACTAATCTTGCCTGTCTAGCAAAACGTCAACACTTTCCGATTTTCGAGACTATCTGATTTGTCTCCAGATTTCCCATGTCTGACAGTGCAAATTTATCTTATTATTGACGGTAAAGATAGGACTCTCCATACACTCCAAGTAGTTCATAGTCTTGGTAATATCACCCCAGGTGGGGAGTATGGACTGTCTCCATAATCGAGCGACTGATCGTTTGGTTGCCATCAGTAGGTAGATGCTAAGCAAACCCTTGGGGGTGGATGAGATCTGATTCTACCTACAAGCTCAATCCATTTGATTATATTGTGGCTTCAAACAACAAAATCAGCTATTTCAAATTCACAAATATACCTTTAAAAAACAATATCATAGTAT